>NW_009604120.1:498-6956 GCF_000690535.1 Cariama cristata
AGAAAGCAATTACACTGTTCTAATTGGCGGCTGTGGCAGGGTTGGCTATGTGAAAAAGGCATTCAGGCTCTACAATGATGTAGGTTTATGTTCTCTCCTCTCTCAAACCTTCATTATGTTTTCTAAGTTAAAACTGTTTCAAGCATTTGGTCATGTTACTTTGTCTCCAAAATGCCTTTGAGTTGGTGTTGGCACCTTCTTAGCCTGAAACTCTTAAAGACAAGTTAAGAAATTCTGAAAGTCCTTTCCTAAAAAGCCAGTTCAAATTCTGCTTCTCTTCCCTTAGATGAAAAAACGAGGCTTGACTCCCACCGAGGCCACTTACACAGCCTTGTTCAATGCCTGTGCCGAATCGCCGTGGAAAGACTCAGGCCTGCAGAGCGCTCTCAAATTACGGCAGCAGCTAAAGAGCAAAAATGAAGAGCTGAACCTGATCACCTACCATGCGCTGCTGAAGGTCTGCGCTTTGTGCTCAGATCTGAGGATGTGCTTTGATGTACTGAAGGTAAACAGATGACTTTTATCGCATTAAATATAGTCTGCTGTGGTTAAAGCTCCTGGAAGTTGCCATATTGCATAGACTTTTTCATTTCATTTCCAGCAGAGGTAATTACAGTTCACATGTTTGTATTTCACTGATCCTTGATCTCGTACAATGAAATTGTCTTGGTACATACCAGACATTAAGCTTAAGTACACAAAAGGAGGCAGCAGCAGAGGTTGGCTTAAAACTCGTCAAGTGTGTCAAAGTTTCTGTGGAGTTTACAGCTACTGTGTCTGTCTCCATTCCTCGTTTTGAAGACCTGTATATTCATACCTAGCTCCTTGCAGAGCTCTTACAGCAGCCCTCCTCAGAAGGGCCAGTATGGGAATAGCTACAAGGATTGCTGTTCCTGCCCCCAAATTCCCTGTAGTTCCCATCAGGGAGAAGCTAGGATCTGTGCAGGCATTTCAGGGCTCTCTTTGTCCTGGAGCGATCATTCTGCGCACAGCCCTGGGAGTTCACCCTGTGCCTTGTTGCTGCTATATCCCCAGAAGACAATAGCGGTATTTGAGCTTCACAGCCAGCTACGACAGACTGTTTGGGTAACTGGGAAGTTTAATCCTCTCTCTGTGCTTTTAGGAAATTGTGCGCAAGGGCCACGTTCTCACAGCTGAGACCTTCAGCTTCCTTCTCATGAGCTGCATAAAGGACAGCGAAAACGGCTTCCGATACGCCTTACAGGTTTGTCTTCATGTTCTAAGTGGGTAGAAAGAAGTGCTTCTGTATTGTAACTCATCATTTGGAATGCATGGAAGGCAGCAGGTTGCTCAGAGCTGATGAAATAGGAGGAGTTCAGCTCCTCCTGGTACAAGCTGTATAAACTAGACTTCCATCAGGATGTCTCGTACACTGGTAAACCGCCCTGGATGATCTCACAGGATTGTACTAGCTCAAGGTAGCTGTTCACTGTCCAGTGGCATCTCACCTCGCTCCTTTTCTGCAAGCAGATACTGGTAATAGATACGTTTACAATCTGCTAGAAACACGCCTGTTATTTAATATCACCCACATCTAGTGTTCATCTTCCCCTCTTCAGGTTTGGAAGCAAATGACTGAACTTGGAATAAAGGCCGACAGTCACATTTACAATTTGATGCTGCGTGCTGCGAGGGACTGTGGAATAGGCGATCCAGTCGTGGCTTCTGAACTCCTGCTCAAACCCACAGATGAGAATTCATCTCAACTAAGGCTTGGACCTGGGAGGCAGAAGGTGAAAAATCAGAGGAAGAAGCTATCAGAGAGTGCAGCTGCTGTCCAGCTGGATGTGGAAGCTATGGAAAAGCAGTTGTTTCAGGAGAGTTTGGTGCAGCCTGAAGAACTGATCCGGCAACAAAATAAAGATGTGAATCGGGCTGAAACACAACGAGCTGCTCCCGACAGCCCCAGCGTAGCTCCCAGCAGGACTGGAGCATTGATGAGGAGAGGCCAGAATGAGATGGAACAGGAACAAGCACACCTAAGCCAAAAGCTGCGTTTCTGCAACCTGCCCAACTTGCTGGATTCCAGGATGCCTGATGCAGCCGTCGTTTCTCTGGGGACAGCGGCCACGCGGTCGGATAGACTGGGTTTGATGGGGGACGTGGAAGGCTTCTTGAATAAAATGAAAGAGGACAATGCAGAACCCAACATTAAAACATTTACATTGCTGGCTGAGCTGGTGGAACCCCAAAGCCCCTCGGAGTCCTCTTTGCTGGCATTCCTAGATGAGCATAAAGTGAAAGTAGATGTGACCTTCTTTAACACTTTAATAAGGAAGAAAAGTAAACAGGGAGACCTGGAAGGAGCGAAGGTGAGAAAAAACTTGGAACTAGCCCTGTCACCACCTCCTTGTCTCAGGCATCTCGTGTTAGCTGTGTCTTCTGAGACCTGTTTCTCTGTCCACAATAGAAACTGGGGATCTCGCACTGTTTTCCACAAACCAGTGCTTGCGTTAATTTCTAAGTATTTATGGATTCTGTTCTAGCACATTCAGCACTCTGTCTGGAAAGCTACAGTGAGACTTTTTGGAAACTGATGTCAACACTTGTATCTTGCAGAACATGCTGCCAGCTCTAGTGAAGCGGGGACTGTCGCCTAACCTCCAGACCTTTTGCAACTTGGCAATTGCTTGCCACCGAGGGAAGGATGGACTGCAGTTACTCTCAGATTTGAAGGTAATCAAAAAAACCTCTGCTGCTCGGAGTTAGAGCTGCAGGAAGAGGCAAAGTTAAAGCTTCTGAAAAGACCTGCTGAGGTTTCTGTGGTGAGTGCCTGTGTTCTCACTCCAAAAACACGCAGCTGTAGAATAGCTGCCAGCTACCAGGTGGTCTGTCCGATACCTGCACTGGGATAGGAGAGGGCTCGCAGGAAGGGATGGTACTGGCACTGCAGAAGCTGTTGCATGACTCCCGGCGTGACAGCTGTGCTCCTTCTGTAAGAAGCGCCTTTGTGCCTTTTCCTTCTAGGATTCCTGCACTAGTCAGCAGATAAACAGGTCTAACTGTAGCATTTGTTGTTTCCAGAGGTCTGGAGTAACTCCCAACAAATACATCTACAGCACCCTCATTGCTGCCGCTGTGAGGCAGCTGGATTACAGTTACCTCACAGAGATTCTGCGAGACATGAGGAATAACCAAGTGCCTCCCAATGAAGTTATCATACGCCAGCTGGAGTTCGCAGCACAGTACCCTCCGAAATTTGACAGGGTAAGTAGTCACGACTGGTCAGAGCGTGAAGGCATTGCAAAGGACACCAACAAGGAAGGGGAAATGTAGACATCTGCCTAAGTCATTTCCTTTCAGTTTGCCTGATCTGGCTGACAGTTACTTGAGCTGTTTCTTTACAGCAGCTTGTAGCTATTGCATGCTGGTATTGAAGTGAGATCTCTTCTAATAGAAACTTGTTTTGTTGGATTTCTGTTTGCAGTATAAGTCAAAGAACCGATACCTGGAGAAAATTGATGGCTTCCGTGGCTACTACTATCGGTGGTTAAAAGTAATGGCAGGAGAGGAGACGCCCCACCCCTGGGAAAAATACAGAACAGTGAAACGTGCAGTGGATGACGAGAAGGAAGAGGCTGTGCAGGAGGAGCCAGGGCAGAGGTAGCAGTGAGCGGGATGCTGAAATCCTGCATCTTCCTTGTGCTGGAAGAACTTGGAACTTGCCCCTTTAAACTGCCTTGTAGTAAAGCTGCTTTGTGTTTCCATGAACCCCAGTTCTTGTGGTAACTACATAATAAAATATTTGTCCTTTTTTTTAAGGAGAAGCAAATACAGTTTCAGTGAATTTCTTTAAACTGCAGAGAATTAAATAACCTGTAGTTTAACAAACCCTATGCTAAACAAGGAAGAAGCAAAATGAGATTTAACAGCAGTTTAGCTCGGTGCTAGTTTTGGCTCTTTCCTGTGTTCTGTGTGTATCTGGGCACTTAATGCGTGACCTGTAAATCTCCATAGACTCCATTCCTGAATGGGTCTATGCACTAATTCCTGGTTACAAACCTTAGAGACTTCCAGTGAAATTTAGCTTCCTTCTACACAAGATCAGGGGAGAGCTTGAATCAGAGTGGACATTTGAGAACTTGTATTATTTCCTTTCCACACAGCCTTTTGAATTCAGTTAGCTGAGAAAGCGGGATAAGAGCTGGTTAAAAACCAACAACATTTAGAACACCTCACAATAGTAGAGAAAACAAACAAACCAAAACACATCCAACAGGAGAAGAGGGGCATAGAAATGTTTTGCCAGAAGATCACACCACTCCCTCAGGAGGGCAGACTTTATTTTAAAATAAATGGCTACACAAAAACATATTCCAAAACAACCACCGTTGTATATATGATCCAGATGAATATGTTGCTGGTTTAATTACTATACAGAAATATCCAATCACACGGAAGGTGGCTGTAACTGCACTAATAGTCCATTGTGTAGGATGATATCACTGAGAGTTTAAAAAGTAGTCTTATGGCTAAAGGCTTCACCCAGAACAGCCTCTGCATCCACAGTGAGTGCATTCAATGATTCTCCCCTGGAAAAGAAACATGAGGAGGGTATTTCAGCCAAGCTACGTGAGCAGAGAGACCAGCAGGCTCGAGCCTCAAGGCAGAGAATGGGTCTGCACGGGAAGGGTTTCTACTGTCTAGTTTTGTGTTACTTCCCATGCTATAATGACTTTAAACGATTGCATGCCAAAGCTGACTGACTTTAGAACCAAGTAGATACCAACTCTACCAGCAAAGATAGGAAATGTTAGAACTAGAGGAAATTACCGAAAAGAACAGCACTACTTCCTCTGCTGTCTCTGACCTGGGAGGAGTTAGACCGGCTACTGCAAGGGTCTGGACAAGTAGAGGAACAAGCTGAAAACTCTTACCACTTCCAGCTTGCTTTTGGGGACCCTGCAGATGCAATTGGTTCCAAAGTTGGTGTCCCGCGTCTGGATACATCGCAGGCAGCAGAGGTTCTCGTAACCCTGTTTCTTCCACTTTGCAATCAGGTTTTTGTCAGCATATCCTTCCTTGATGCAGTATTCATAGAGCTCTGTTAGAGGGGCAGACAGCATCACAAGTAGCTCTCAGGAAGTGTTAGAAGACACCATCAGGAATTACTAGCTGTGGTAACTAGCAGTTAAAGCCAGGCAGCTGCCAGCCTTCCCTCCATCTTCTCTCCCCAGAAACCTGATCCTTCCCACCAACGCCCCAGTTCAGGCACATCCGCAGGCAGACCTCTTACTCCCTTCTGTCTTCCCCTGCCCAGAGTAAAGCATTTACATTCCTCACCTCTGCTGATAGCTTTTCGTTTATAGAAGAGATCAAAGATGTAGCGTGTTTTCTGGTGATGAATTCTGAAGATAGGCCAGAGGGATTCCACTTTCCTCTTCCCTTCATGAGGCTCAGTCTCCGCTGGGAGGGAACACAAATACCAAGTTTCAGCTGGCTGATTCAGGCAGCCAGCTTATTTCCTTAGTCACTTTGCAATAAACTGTTCCAAGGACATTCATAACTTTAATACATTACAGAGATAAGACCGAGCTTAATGGGAGAAGATTCAAACAAAAGGGACCTGACCTGGAACAGGTCCTTTAGGAAATAAAAACAGACTGACAGTGGGGATGACGTGACCCACGCTGGGATGGTAGGTGACTTCACGGCTGCCCTAGCTCGTCAGACCAGGGCAAAGGCACAGATGAGAATTACCAGTCCCTCCACACACACCAGCGAGCTTCAGCTGGGGCTCGGCCATAGCATGCCCTAAAACAACTGTACACCAAACCTCTGTGCTCTGTAACCAGCATACACTCAGAAAAAAGTGACCAGTACTGGCCCAGGCTCAGTCTGCAGTATCACTGCAAGGCAGAGATATAAAAAACTTCAGCCTATATTCACAGCAGAAACTGTACTTCATGAAGCAGTTAAGGATTAGCTTGTTTCAGGGTCACTTCTCTGAGAACAGCCAGCTCTGCCGCTTACCTTCTCTCATCTTCTGATCCAGCTCATCCAGCGTTGGCTCAATCAGCTCCCAGCCATCCGGGGGAGGCTTCCTGCTCCTCTTCACTTTGGGCATTGCCTCAGAAACGAGGAAGGTGAAAGGCAAGGGAACAAGGGTTTGCCTGCACTTAAAAGCACAGGTGCTTCAAAATCCTGAGAACCACTGCAAAAAAAGGAAAGGAAAACATTTGTTAGATATATTTCTCCTAAGTTTTCTGTGCCCCTTTGCCATTGTCTACAGCGATGATAAAAATGACCTTTATGGGGCTCGTGAAAGAGGTAAAATCACGCACAACGCAGCCCCTGGGGTGAGCGCTGCATCCCCCTCACCACAATAAATCATGTTTTCTCCTCAGCAAAGTGAGACAACAGCCGCCCCTCCCCCACTCCGGGCCACCCTGAAGCAACAACTTCCGTCAGCTCCTACTGAAAACCCGAGCGAGGCC
>NW_009604121.1:0-478 GCF_000690535.1 Cariama cristata
CAGGGTTTTGACAGAGCACTTTTGGTTTATGCCCCATATGCAGATTATTGTATTTGCTAAAGCACTTTCCCCTAGCGCAGCTGGGTGCTTTGACACCGAACTCTCAAGCTTAACTTCGGGGTAGAAGGCAAGCAGCTGAAGTGGGGTGTGTAGTGTTTGTCTGTGGTAGAAGACGGGGCACACCACTGCACCCAGCAGCTCCTGGTGAGGACAGCACGCCATGTAAGGTGGGAGAGGGGGTGGGAAGTCACTTTGTTCCAGAATTACTGCCTCATTTGGAGTTTCCCCAGGGGAAGGCAATGTGTACATGGCTTTACAACACAGTGCCTGCTCTTAATTTCTCTAGGTAACTCATACCTGGAGGGAAGAAGGCAGGTGACTACGCACATTTTCATGAAATGTGGTAGGAAACCTGAGAGCTCAGGTGTGTAAATGAGTTCTCCCCTCACTGATGTTAGAGAAGTTATCCCTACCCGGG
>NW_009604121.1:509-4648 GCF_000690535.1 Cariama cristata
GACATAGGAAAAGCTTAACTTAGGCCTTTGCAGTTTTGAACTTAAGCCTGTGCCTGGAGACCTCTGTCAGGGCTCTGGAACACAACGGCTGATGGTGGAGAGCTGTTGCATTGGCGTGCACCAGCCAGCCCTCTCCCGTGGCAGTTCCTGGCATGGTTCTGCACTTAGAGCAGTCCCCACAATGTTACTGCTTACCAGTATAAACCAGACCGTTCCACTGTGGTATGCCTGTTGCGGCACCGGCCTCCAGCACTGTCCCAGCTGGCAGCTTTCTTGTGCGGTGTGGGGGCTGCACCTCAAGCCTGACAGGGACCAGCCATCTGTGAGACCACAGCTTTTCTTGCCATGGTGACCTGGATGTTTCGCATTTTCTGGCCATGGTGACATTTGGGTTTCCCTGCCACTTTACCAGGGGAGCGGGAGTGGGTTTGAATGTGAAGGAAGCCACCCTGTGGCCACAGGCACAGGCAGGAGACAGCAGATACGCTTCACTCTACGAGGCCATAAAAAACCAAGCAGCTTTTCACCTTGGCCCCTGTATCCCAACTGATAAATGCACTGCCTTTTTGAGTGGTGGTTTTTTCAAGCCACTGCTTGCTCCAGGGTGATAATATAGAAAATTACCTAGCCTTTCTAGGAGCTAAAACACCCAAATACTTAGTATCTGCTTAGCAGTGGTACAAAACAGGCTGGCTGTAAGAAGAGGACCCAGATGAGGGCACAGAAAGGAGTGGTTTTCCAGGAATCTGGAAATCTTTCCTACTAACAAAGTGAAAAATACTCTCAAACCCTCCTGATTCCCTTCCACTTCAAGCTATTGTTAGCAGGGCACAAGTGATTTGAATTAGTCAGAAGCCTTGGTGACTGTGTACCCTAAACTGAATGGGAATTGCAGTAAGAGAGAAATGAATGGGGTTCAGTGTTGTCATGCTAAGGCTTTGTTAAGATTTAAGCATCAATTTGCATTGAAGACTTTTTCTGTTGGAGAAGTGATGACTGATGGGCTCATTAGACTCGCAGTCTGTAATTTCACTGGCTCTGGACAGATGGAGAAATAGTCATCAACAAAATAAGATGGGAATACTAAAATAGAATGAAAAGGAAAGTGTAGCTGCATCAATTTACAAAACAGTACAACTGACAGGCACATTGCTCTATCCTTGTCATGCTTGTAGCATATAGCATGTTTGCTTAGAAATGTGGAGGGTTGAAGATCAGTATATTCACAATCAAAGTACAAATGTATGCAAAAGAATGAAAGAGGAAAGTAATCCTGGTTGCTGGATCTCCATCCTTGGAGGTTTTTGAAATGTGGCCAAAGCCATGGCTGACTTGATCTGGTGCTGGTGATAGTTCTGCTTTGAGCATGAGGTTGGACTCCAGAGGTCTCTTCCAAGCCACATTTCTGTGATTCTGTGACCAAGATGTCTGCAATTATGGGTTACTATACATGTAGCGTCCTGCAGACAATTCAGTGACTAAAAGTTGGTAATTTGGGAAAAATCTTCAGAAAAGGGTTTGGCTGTCTTAAAAATGCATAAAGCAATAAAGTGCACAAAATGGGTAATGTGACCATATTTCAAGGAAAAGGGAAAGAAGCAAAGTGTCTCCAGGTTCATGTAAATGATAAGCCAGCATTTGCTAGATCACTATTAAAACACAACTGCCTGAATCTAGACAGATGCTGTCAAAAAGGTTCTTGCATTTCAAATAGCAGTATTAGTTCAGAAACACCACCATGTCAAGCCTTGGCTCCATTTTTTACTACTTCAGAGCAATTTCAGTGGTGACTTTGAACTTCAGCTGGCGAGTAATTTGGAAGTTCCCTTTCCTTTTTTTGTTTTGACAAAGCTGATCTATTAGTTTTAAAAGGTTACATGCTTTCAATGTTAAAACTATTTTGTCTTTAAAAAGCCCACAATGCTTAAATAGTTCAAAAGACCAAACCCCCAGGTCTAACAAAGTGCTTGTTGGAGAAAAGCAATGAAAAAGCTGTGGTGAGAATGACCGTAGATAAGGAGAAGTACTACATGTGAGAATAACTGTTTTTCCATTTTGCAGTAAGCTCTAGCTAATCTTCAGCTTTACAGTTTTTTTGGTATTGTAGTGCCAAAAGGAATGCCATATGTACCCAACAGCCTTTACAGTAATTAATTTTGAGCCAGCAAAACTGCCACCTGAATAGAAGGAAGAAAGTTTACTAAAGATATTTGAAGGATTGTGGCTGCCCAGTGAAGATTGTTTCTTGAAGGTATGTGTTGATCAGTCATTTTCACCTGCACTGAAAGAGCTTTTGGTGCAGAGTGATGATACATTAATCTCTCATATGTAGAGCACTGACACTCTGCACAGCTGCTGAAAGAGAAAGAAACGGTGAGAGCAGTTTGCTGTCTTACTCTTCTTCAAACCCATTTGACAGAAAATTCTATTCCAAGTATTTCAACTCCATCAACACATGCAGTTTTCCATAGCCTAGATAAGATTGCTTGTTAACACTGTGAAAAGTTAAGTGCAATGCTTTCCAAGAAGATAATGACAGCCCTTGGTTTGGATGTGAAGTATTAAAATTTTGGGGGTTTTTGTTTGCGGTGTTTTGTTTTGGTTTTTTGGGGGTGTTTTTTTTTTCCCCAAAGAATTTCTGATATGGGAATTACAGAATCACAGAGTGGCTAAGGTTGGAAGGCCCCGTGGAGATCATCTAGTACAACCCCCTGCTCAAGCAGGGTCAGCCAGAGCAGGCTGCCCAGGACCATGTCCAGTCGGGTTCTGAGTATCTCCGCATCTCCATTACATTTCAGGGAAAAAAATATCAGGAAGCAAACTAAAACCAGATTGATTGAAAAGTTGGAAAGCAAGCAGTTGCTGTATCAGTGCTAAGATGCAACTGCCCCAATCTAGGCATGTGCTCATGGAAAAAACAAGTGAACAAGCAAACTGCCAACAGCTTAGCAGCATCACCATGTCATGTTCCATTTTTTAGTAGTTTGGGGCAACTTCATTGTGTTTCAAGGACATACATTCTTCAGACTGCAATATGTGCCAGTACTCCAGGAGGATCCCAGCTTAAGGTATTCATGCTGTGTCTGGTAGTAACTGCTGCTTTGAGCTTCTTGCATTGAATCAAATCTGCTAGCAGCCTTAAAAACAGATGCAGAAAAAAGAGCTTTCTGCCAGGAGACTCAGGGACACCTGTGACTGACTGGGACTAAAACAGCCATCAGAGCTATTACAAACACATGGTGAGGGCAGCCCAGGAATAGCAACTCTTTGTTGCCACAATCTTCTTGCTAGATTTGATTCAAGCTTACCCAGACGGGATAAATTACAGATTTTCCAAATAGGAACAACAACAACAAAAAAGGGTCCACATTCATGGGTCTACTATTTTTAATGAGTTACTTTGTTTACAGGTGATGATACACACTCTGTTTTTGAAGAAATCAACCTCAGTGTGTTTGTCCAATTACATGAGATGCAAAATCAAAGTTATGTTTGTGCACCTGATTGGCAAGTAACATGTAGCTGAGGAGATTTACTCTATTTGATATTTAACCTTCCCCATAAAACCCAGTAATCATTGGGGGTTTGCCTAGGTACGCTCTTGTAGACCAGCAATCTGTAGCTGACGTGTGAAGGTTAGTGTAAGGAACCTGTGACAGACCCTTCCCTCACCCAAAAGGGAGCGTAGCTGTCATTGTGTGATTTTGGACTCCCTAAGTACAACTGACAGAGATAAGGAAAAAAGCCCGGAGTGCAACAGCGAAGAGAGGAAAATCAACCAGTGAGGAAACAGAGGCATTCCCAGCATTGAGTAACTGGAAAAAAATTAAAAGATGACTAGAACAAAGAGCAAGTGAACACACCTGTGCAAATCTCTGTGTGAATTCATCAGAGGCAGCCCTCAAGCTCCTAAGGCTCCCCAAACAGCTGGCCAGGGGCTGATGCAAGGCGGTTAATGGAGGCTATGTTTTGCGTACTTAGGTACATACCCAATAAAACTTGTCAGTTACAGGAGTGACTGCCTTTATCTCACTTGCCGGCTCCTTCATTACCTATTACCTAGATGTGCTGCTTTGGCAATAAATCTTTTTTGGTCTTACAAAACCAAGTAAGAGCTAAAAACTGGAGAAACCCCAAAG
>NW_009604122.1:0-7262 GCF_000690535.1 Cariama cristata
AGCTCCTGGAAACAGCGCTCGTGGGGGTGCCGGGGAGGAATACGGAGTAGTTCTGCCGTGGGCCGGATTCTGAGTCTAAGAAATTCTGCATTTTTAAGTTACTAACTTTAAAAACGTGGCACTGGCTCTTACTAAAATAGAAATCAACTTGATAGATGTCTTTCTAAATGCAGATGAACGGATTATTTGCTGATTCTTTTTTTTGCTGTGTAAAACTCGAGCATCATTGCTGTCTTATCTTGGAATCGGTCTTGCTGCCAGAACTGATGGCTGGAACAATAGAGATCGCTCTGGAGCAGGAACTTCTCTCAGAATCCAGGTCTTATCGTGGCTTTAACTGGCAAAGACCGCTATTCATACTGTCACTCACGGATGCTACATAATGGATGGCTTCTGCCTTGCACGCCGTAGATAACTCGCCAGAGTAGGAGTGGGATTTAATTCCACACACTCAGCTGACCCCCAAACCACCCAACCTCCCTAAACAAAACAAAAAAATCCAACGACAGCAGAAGATAAATCATTGATGATTTAGGATGTCTGAATGTGTGACTTCCTTTGTCACATTAATTGTCACTGGGAATGTTGGCATACCCACTTTTGATTAAGGTTGTGAAATACTGTTTCCCCGTAAAAATCACAACAATGTAATCTTATCTGTAATTTTCCCACAAGCAGGTAGCGTCCAAAATCACAATCACTGTGGGCAGTGATTATTTTTTATTAACATGAAATAATGATTCCTGATTTTATTCTTTTGTATATGTGAAACATGCCATAAATTAACAAAATACATGTATGTATGCCCTGCCAATAGTGCATGGTATTTAACAGTTAATGATTTTTCAAGAGTAGGCCTGTAGAGATAGTCTGAAGGTGGTGTCAACAGTACAACATGCTTTATAGGATACTGACAGGGAAAGTTATACTGACAATAATAGCTGCCATTTGATCACCATCGTTCAAATTGTTGTCACTTAACTGATGAAGGATGCGCTTCAGGTGAATACTAGGCTCTTTTTCTTGTTTATATCTTTAAATAAATAATAAGTCATATTCCCTTTGAAAAATATTTTGTCTGTAAAAGAAGTAATGCAGGACATGTAAGGAGAGGAAGTCCTCCAGTGTGTGACTCAGAGCTTCCCCTCCCAGTCATTGGTATTTACTTAATTTTTTTTTCATCGGGAACCAAATTGCAAAAGAGCTTCAGGGACACCATTTTGTAAGACCAGGGAGATGGAATCTTCCCAGTCCTTTTTCTTGTCCTGGGAATTGAAGTGTGGGCTGAGAGAGGCTGCATGTAGCTCTCCTTCCAGCTGGGCAGAAGAAGAGGGGTTGTAGTGATGTGCAGCCTTTATTCCCCACACCTGCCTCAACCTACCAGCTCCTAGAAGAAAAGGGTGATACACTGCAGGCTCTATTTAGTTGCAGTAAATTACTTCCTTCCTCTGTCACCATAATGGAAAGAATTCTGTGTATGAATCACAGTTCCTTCCGAGGACTCATCCTGGACCGATGCTATGGACTGCTTATTGTATGTCTTGAGAAAAAGAGGCTTATGTTCTCCGTGAATTCAAATTGCAGCTATAGGCCCTACTTCCTCCCACAATAAAATTAGTGTATATGTACCTTATGTCACTAAAGGCTTAACACTTCATATGCATAAAAATTATCAGACATGGTTTTTATGTGACATGCAGGTGGTAAAGGGACATTTCAGGTACACGTTTAATAGTTCCCCATTGATCTTGTCAAGTAAGCAATTGCTCCACAGCTAAGTAATACAAACAAATTTTTTTCTTCTCTGTGTTCAGTTTAACCAGTGTTTAACTGATATAGTGGTGTCCTGCTTGGTCGGAGTGCTGTGTGGCTATTCCTATACACACATGTATTTTTTTTTTTGTCCTGATAAACGCATATTTTATCTACAGGAGTTTAAAGAAAATTGCACTTGCAATGAGTTCCAGCGTCTCTTGCCCCTGGGAGCACAAACCTCAGCCTTTCCCAGGGGTTACACTGAAGCTCTTTGGGGGAGGATGGCTGCAGCTCATCCTTTCTTCGCTAAAAAACAAAGAGATGTTTTCTTTGTACATGACTTTGGGCAGCTGTGACTTCCTCTGAGCTCCTCTGTTGCTTTGACAAAGGCAGCTGGAATTCTGATTGCTGTTTCAAGTCACTCTAAGTACTATCTCCCAGTGTTCTGTTATAGCATATTTTATTCCAAAATGTCACATCAAAATAGTTCCACAAAACTGTCCAGATGAGAAGCGCTGGGCCATGGTTTGCTCCCTCCTGTTGTTTCCCCAGGGTCACGGTGGCTTAGAGACAGGGTCGTGGCAGCGCAGGGCTTGTCTGTTGAAGAGGATGGTATGGTCTTAAACTTACCTTGAACTCACAGTTTTAAATTTTTTTTTTTAGTGTGACTTGAGACCTATGCCTGACAATGTGTGCAGTACAAGATGGGTGAAATACCGAGCCATTTAGACTGGATGACGGCCTACCCTTCACCCTTGACAGGGTGTTCTAGATGTCTCTAAGGTTATCGTATGCTGCTGAAGGCAGCCAAACATTCAACAGAGTAATAACCTAAATTGGCAGTGGTGGGGAGGTGACGAGAGTGCTTCGACAGTGACCTGCACCAACTTCTCATTCTTTGGCGTGTCTGACTTGGGAAGGACTGTCTTCCTCCTCGTTACCAGTCCCGGCTGAAGCGGCCGCATTGCCTCACCGCAGCCTGCGCACGCTGGGAGTGCTGGGGATCAGGGAGGCTGGGAGTGCTGGAGCACACAGTCAGCCTGCGGAGTGCAGTGAACCTTTTAATTGTAAATGGCGTGTTCATTTTTGCCTTCATAATAGAGGTCAGTCTTCTACTTCTCCTTAATTCTTTGTCATTTTTTGGGGTTCTTCTTTGGACTTGTCTGGTGCTCCTAAACTCTCCCTGATAAAACTTTTCATACAGAGAATTCAGTTTTTCCAGGAGTGGCAGGGCAGTGAGTGGCCCAGTGCACTCACCAGTTGTTCCAGGTGATCCTAGGCTAGATCTGTTTTTGACTGGAGATGATTTTTTAATGTAAAAAAAGGGATTTGCTTTTTTTCCGTTTTGAAAACAATGGGAAGCTGTTACAATGCAAACAGTAAGTGTCCTTATTAAAGAAATGCAAGTGAGTGTTTTTTTCAAGTTGTGACTACATTTAATGTAAAAGTATTAAAATATATGTTTCTGTGACTGCCCCTAATGTGATCAGCAAATGAAGGGGAGAAAAAAACCTCTTCTGGATATTAAACTGCTTTCAAGCGTTATTTTTATGCAAACTGAAATTGTAATAAGAGGAGCTAACTACATCTTTAAAAACATCTACTGGAGAGAAGGTAAAACAACTTAGAGAGAATTGAAAGAAAAGGGCTATTCAACCAGGAGCCTTACAATTAACTGAACATATTTCTAACCACCAGGCATTAGTTTTTGAAATAGATACTTTTATTCTAAGCTTTCTCTGAAAGGCTGTTGTGCATGTGTGTATGTATATACAGGTATAGGTATAGAAATATGTATGTACCCCCCCCCCCCCAAGAATAGTCTCTCTAGGTTCTGTCTTGCTTTGAAGAAGGGAGTTGCATTAAAATAAAAATTCCATTTGGGTTATTATCTCCCCAGCTGTCTGTGCAGACCACGGGGTTGGCCTGAGAATATTCTCATTACATGTGCTGAAGCAGTTAGTCAGTGATTGATGCTATATTAATTCACGGCACAGACGCTATGCCTTTGTTACTGAACATTAGACAAATTAGTTCTTACAAATTCACGTCCCACCCCCGCTGCCTCCAGGCTCGCCGCCCGGGCTGGTTCATGTTGCCGATAACCTTCTTGCAGGGCGAAGCGCAGCGTTCAGAAGGAGGAGTTGGCTGAAGGAAGGGGCAGAAAACGGGCAGCAGCCGCTGGGGTCTTACACCACATTGCAGGGCTCTGGTCTTTGCCGGCACAGCTCAGCACAGTAATGACAAATGATCTTTTCATTGTCAGACCCCCCAAATTAATTTTCCCTCCCACTTTTCATGAGGCCACATTCATCACGTAGATTGCATTAAATGTACTTTTGACAGGACAGAGAAAGACGAGTAGTAAAATAATTTGATTCTAGTAGCTTCTTATCTGGGTAAGTAAACCAATGGGATGATACCTGTAAAGGTAAATATTTCTGTAAATGTTCTTGCGATAAATCTGCATTAAGATTTTTCACAACATCTGGGCGTAGGGTGAAGCAGAAATGAATGAGTGAGAAAGCAGCGGAAGGAAGGTGGAGGAACATCTTTAGCTGTTCCTCCTGACCGGGGAGTTAAGCCCTGCTTTGTACAGAGGGCACAGCAGCTGAAATAGAATGCGTACAATTTATGTTTGTAATATTATGTAGAGAATAAAACTGCTATTTTTTTTATTATCTTCTTTGAGTTTAATTAGTCAGAGGTGGTTTTCAAGTATGGTTTCATAACTCGTCATTAAGTTTTTGCTGTACATTGTCTCTTTTTGGCCATTTAGAAAGATGTAGAAAATTATGTTGTATGGAGAATAACCAAGAGATTTGTCAAGGTCAGGAGAAGCACTGGAGTACAAGGAGGCAGGGGAATCCCAGCACAATCTATTTGTCTGAAATATTCTGCTTATGGCTGAATTAAATCACGTTAATTGAGCGTAAAAGCAGAGAATTGAGTGCTTAAAGTGCGACTGGAGTTGATACAAGGATTCTGGATTTCTGCAGCAAAATGCAGAAAATATGGTAACTGTAGACTTGTCTCTAATGTTTTCAGGATATGATTGTCCCTTTGTATTTTGCTTGTGTTTAAAATAGCCTTAATGAACTGAATGGAAGACTATAGCTGTTTGGCCCCAGATCATTTTCAGGGCAAGATGCCTTACTGTTAGCCTTGGTTCTGCGCAGTTCTGAAGACTGCTTGGCCTCTCTTCGTTCCCACCAGCACTGGCTTTTGTTAAAGACATTCAGAATGTCTTCCATATTGCATTGGCACTTCCTTGATCCATGTGGTCCAAACATCTACGAACATTTTCACATTATTCAGTTGGCTTGCTGAGCTAGTGCTGACATCCCCCATAGTGGAGCTGCTTGTTATTCTCCTGGAATTCTGTTGCTCATTTTCGCTAGGGTCTGATGCTGGATGCACGTGAGCCACGCAGAGCTTCAGGTGTGGTGCAAATGTGAATTAAATATACAGATGCACTTTTCTTCAGGGAAATAACCGTTCCCAGGTTGTACAGTTTCACTCATCTCTCACCACTTCTGCTCCTGTATCTGAGTATATCACTTTGGAATCTTTTGGTGTTTAGTATAACGCATTGAAGATAACATACTTTAGTACATTTTTATATATAAAATGTTGACATAATACATACTTCTGCAATTAACTTCACCGTGAATATTATTAACACTTGTAGCTAGGTTTTGTGTCTGTGGTAAATCTTCCATGGTTCTTTTCAGTAGTGGCATCTGTGTTGCAAGTGAGGTGGAAAAAGGTGGAGTAGAAAAGTTCCTGTGATCGGTACAAGTTGTGTGTTAATCAGTGGATTGCCTCGAAAACAAAATATTTGAACTTTTACTGTTATAGAGATAGCTTCTAATTTTTGTTCAGGTACATTTGGAAGCATTGTATTTGTAATGAAGAGCATTGTATTTAACGCATCATTAAAAAGTATGCATATTACAATACATATTTACAATAGAGATCAAAACCATTTTTTCGTTCTCTTTGTTTTCCTTCAAAGTTATGGGAAAAAACCTGTTATATTGTCATAGACCAACAAGTATTTCAGCATTATTTCTGTATTGCATTATTCTTTCACTGGTGACAACTACATAATGCCGCATTAGTGAGTGCAAAACATATGTTTACCTTTATGTATAGCCACAGTATTAAACAATAAGACTGTGAAGCCAAGGAAATGTAAATAGCTTCCAGGCAAAATTAATAAAAGGGAGGTAACGCAGAATTCGAGTGAGTTGCTCACTTGCTTTAAAGGTCCATCTGGCCCATCTTCTGGCCAGAAAAGAGAGAGGGCAGGTGCAGTCAGTGCAAAACTTGTCTGGTTTACTTTTCTTTTATGGGAGGAGGAGGGGAATGTGTGGGGCGGTGTGTTGGGTTTTTTTTGGCGGGTGGATGGAAGCATTCTGATGCCTGTCTTGGAGTTCTCCTGTTTACCTTTTTATGTAATTAGGCAGACCAGATTGGTATTTAGTCTTGTTCTGACAACAGTAAATTAGGCTTAACTCTTTAATTACAATGAGAAGGAAATCACCTTTCTGATATCCTTCAATTAGCTCAAACAGCTGTTAAGTTATAATTAAAATTTCACATGGGTCATTTGAGTTTTTGGAATGTTTCCATTTAATATAAAAAAACATTTGCATATATGCATTTGCTTTTCAACAACCTTTTCTAATCTGTCGATGCTATACCAGGAATACTGATACTATATTAAGCAATATCTTTCTGCCTTTATGAATAGACAGCTGGTTCTAGGAAAATGAAAAATGGAAATAGAAGAAGGTGAACAGAAAATATCAAAGCTCGAAGGTGCACTGGAACTAGCTCAAAAATGAACTTCTCTTTTCCCATATTCTTTCTCTTTTCTCATGCACTTTGAAATTCTAATATGATCTTTAAAACAGAGAGCAATACGGTTTGGAGATGAGCAATAACCTAAACACATATACCTATTCTTCTATCGCAACTTCTTCCACCTTTTAAGGACCCAGACCCATAGATATTTTGATTTAAATAATTGTGAAGAAATGTTTCACATCCTAAAGAGAATTGTATTCTGATCTTAAACAACAAAAAAATCCTAAAATACCCCATTTTACTCAACGGATAAAAGCTTGCTTTTGTAGTAGCTCTAGGTGCTCAGCCGGTGGTGAGGACCTCAGTAGTGTGCAGAAGTGGATTCTATCAAGAGCGGCAAGCACTGTTAAAACCTTGCAACAAAACATTTTGGATGTTTGAAAGTGAGTTAACCAGAAACTGAATGGGACTACTCAGTGTGCTAAGATAAGAAGTGGTCTCCGTACTATTTGTTGCTTCTAAATTACTTAGAGCAGTAAGTTCAGAGAACATCACAGGTGAGGAGATTTGCCAAGTATGAGAACAACAGAAAGAACATCATATGTAAGATAGCTTTTTTGTGATTCTCTTTTCCAGTCTCAGTGCTTCACTAGTGGTCTTGTTTGTTGTGACTTGAAGATACTTTACCACAT
>NW_009604123.1:0-9588 GCF_000690535.1 Cariama cristata
GTTTTAAGTGCCGGCCCTGCCTTAAACGGTGACAGTTTTGTATCAAGTTTAGTTTTCACCAAAGGCAGTTGTAGTGCAACACAACAAAAAACCTCAGAAATAAACTTTTATTTTATCTGAAACAGAAACTATTAGACACAAATAGGCCTTTTCCACCCAGTTCAGTGTCTCTGGTGAGTTTAATTGTAGCGAATACAAGCAGTAAAGTTATTCATACTTGTGCCTTTTGACTCAGATACTAACATGTCAAGATTAAATCCGGGAGGATCTAACTCATCCATGTGTTGTGAAAGCAAGGCTCTTTCATACAAAAGGCTGTATGATCATTACTTTTTCTCTTCCTGCTCTTCAGTGAAACAGTTAAGCATTTGCTGGATTAATTGGCTTGTGAAATTACCTCATCTTGGTCCTTCTAATTTTATCAATATATTAGTCCTCTCCTTACCTCTCTTCCCACATTTGTTCTGACCTCTAAGCCTTACATGAAGAATTACCTTTTCTTTGAGTCTTTTACAAAAAAAAAAAAAGTAATTTTGGAGAGATTATCTCATTCCATGAAGAAAGCAGAAACAAGTTCAAATGAGAGAGACTTCATCAAAGAGATTTGTAATCCCAGTTGTCTCTGTGTATTCTTCTTGTCAATTTGGAAAGTATCATAAAAAACCTGTTCTTTGAGACTATTTTTCTCATGTATTTTCCATTTTATACCCTTGAAGTGCAGTGGAAAAACAGACAGAAAGCCAATACTGGAATTTAAGTTACTTGTTTTCCCCCCCTGTTTCTTAAACAACAGGCTAAATACTACTGTAGTTCTCATATTCCTTTCTTTGTACTTTATTTGCCATGTGGGACTTTGGAGACCCTTCTTCTTTCTGTTGTCTATTTTCCTCATAAGAAGGTGAAGGGTAGTAATATTACAAGAGAGTAATAAATTCCCTGCATACATGTATGTGTCAGTGGTCACAGAAATTGTGACTAAAATGACAGATACAATAAGTAGTCTTCAGGGTCTTTTTTTAGTTTAGATTTAAGTCACAAAGTGTATTTCCCAGGCTATCATTCTAAGATGAGCCAGACTGACAACATAAATGTTTATTTTAGCTTTTTCAGAGCATTGCCTTTGCAGCGCCATTGAATTAAGAGTTTTCAGAACTTTTGGAGTGTTCCTAACAATCCACATTAGGCCATAAAGATTTAATTTTTAAACAGTACTTTTCCTGCTCAAATCCTCTGCTTATGTTTCCATATGGTTTCATTTTAATGCCCATGAACCCATACTTCTATTATTGCTTGCCCCCTTTTACTGGAATTCACTGGAGGGAAGTGCAATGAGGGTTCTCCTTTTTGCAGAAGAGGGTAGTTGTTCTGAAAAGAGGAGAAGATGAAATAAAGGGGTGCATTTATGAACAAAATGGACATAATGATCAAGGTTTTCTATTGAATCTTTGTGGTCTAGAGAGCATCACTGGCATTCTGAATGAGAACAAAGGCTCTCAGAAAAAAGTAAAGAAATTAGCAACATTTTCTGGAAGATTAAATTTCATCTTGTGCCTCATCTCTTTCTAATTCTGATGAATCTTAGAAATGGAAAAATAATTTATTCACAAAGCTTTTTTTTTGTTAAGGTATGTTACAACTGTATAAGTAGCATCTGACAGGTTCAGGCAATTTAAAGGGAACCCTTTAGCCTCATGTTTAGGTATTTGATGTATTGCTAATTTAGATTACCTGATTAGAAATGCATATTAAAAAACAAATGCATTTTGAACACATTTTACCTAAAATACCTTATAAGGTCTCCTCCGATGTGTTTAAAACCCAGCTTTCTTTCTCACATTCATGTAATGTAGAGTCTTTCATGCATTCAGTGGAGATACTCATGGCCCTAAAGAACTTTGGAATATGCTAATATACTTTGCTGAATCGAGGCCTCCAATGCCAATGAACTGAAAAAAGCCCCTAGGAAACAACTGCAAAAAAGTACAACTTTCAGAAGAAGCTTTTAAAAAGCTTGTCAGATTTTTCTTCTTGGATAAAACCAAAGTTTTTCAATGATTTGAAATACCCTTTTTATTCACATACTTGAAATTTGCACTTCAGAAGGACAGCTAGAATCATAAAGTGTATTAAACATAGAGAAGACATTTTCCCTTTTGTTAGTTTTCTGTCTTTAGTAACACAGGCAACTGTATTGAAACTTGTTTTTACATGTTTCTGAATTTCAATTTCTAGGGATCTTTCTTGAAAAATGTCCAAGTTATGAAGTCCATACACAACAGTCACAATTTCTGTAGTTAAATAATGATCAATATTTGATTTGCCAGCAGGAAATTATATAGCCAGAAAAACCCCAGAATTTTCAACATTGATATTAAACTTTGTTTAATTGCTGCTGATTTGCTACAGAATGAAGGGGAATTTCAGGAACACTTAGGTAAATTATTTTGAACTTTGTCTTGAATAATTATCTTTATGACCTTCTCCATCACCACAGACTTCAGTCTTAAAGGTTTCCAAAAGCAAAGCCCATGGTTTCTTTCCTACATTTATTATGGTTTGACTGTTGTCTCATCAGGTTAAAAATTTTCCCTCACAACTTGGATTTCTGTATTCAGATTCTTTTCTTGAATGCTTAAAGAGTTTTGCAGTGATAGCTTCTCAACATGAAGAACTGGAAGAAGAAAATGAATTGTAATAGAAAATTATTGAATGCAAGTTATTGTGCTCATAAATCACATTTTTTAGAAATAGTGGCAAGGTGTTTTGGTCTTTTTAACCAAGAATATATAGGGACTCAGAGGGATCTTCTGGATCATCCAGTATCCTCCTATTTCACGCAATGACAACATATAACATTTTTAATAAATTGATAAAGTTCCATCTTAAGATAATCTGGGCTAATTTTGCCCTATTACTCCTTCTAGAAGACTGTTCAGGAGCTTCATTGCTCTTTCTACCCTGTCCTGGGAGTGTGTTTGACTTGCAGTATGTCCGTATCACACGCGTATCTTGTATCATTGTTAGTAGTCCCTCACTCTGGAGTCTCATTCTCTTTTCTGTTGCAATTAATCAATTATCAATGTTATCCAGTTCTTTCTGGGTGGTATCTGTGTCTTCATCTGTACTGATCATGTATCCTAACATTTGTTATCAACATGTGTATACTTGGATTTTGTCTCAAGGTTAAGTTAGCAAATATATTAAACAAGATTTTTAAGGATCACTCTGGTCTGATTCTTCATTTCTCAGGACTACTTATGATCATCTCCTTTTTCCTCTTTTGGGCCATTTTTTTAGCTGCGTTACCAATCTTTCAGTTATCCCCATCTTCTTCTAGCATAATTTAGAATTTCCTTTATGGTGTCGTAACATAAATTTTGCTGATGCCCAAGTGGATTATCTCTACTGCATTTCATTTGAAAATATGTTATCTGATCAAAGAATGCCAGCATCTGACCACACAATTTCAGTATGACAAAGTTTATGTCTAGCATTTTAGTCATCTCGTCTTGGCTTTTTTTTTTTTTTTTTTTCATTTATTCTTGCTTTCTGCTATGAACTTTCACACATTCTTAGGGTCATTCTAGCAAGCCTTAGGACTTTTGCACACTCTCAGAGTCATTCTAGCATCACTTTCCTGGCCCTTCTCTAAAATAGATGCAGTGCTATGTATTCTCTGATCAGAGGGTGTCATTATAGATAATAATCTTATCTATAGGGCAGCCTCATGGAACCTGAAGCTTTTTTTGCCAGGTCTTTAAGAACCAAGAATTACAAGCTAGAGATTTCCCAGAATGTCATTCACTTCTGCTGTTTGCTAAGTCAGCCAGCTGAAATATGTCAGACAGAAACTATACTTTGCCTACTAATGGAGAAAGACAGCATTGGGATGTCTGCAACTGTAAATATCAGTGGAAGTTTAAATACTTTCATGTAAGAAAATAAGCTCCAAACACAGACTTCCTAGGGAATGTTTTAATTGGAAGTTGATTCTAGCCTAGTCCGATTTTATTCTTGTTTTTGTATTATTCATTCTCTTTTTGACAACTCACCAAGTCATGCTTTTTCCTGGCATAGGTCATCCTCCTTTTTATAGCAAAACTGGGTGGAGAGGAGTCAGCAGAAAGAAATCACAAAAAGTCCTTTATATTTCCATATCATTCCATCTAAATATTTGGAGGCAGGTTGTATTTCTTTCTAGTATCCTAGGCATCTGATGTCCCTATCACCAGTTCTTGACAATAGGTTTCCAGAATTAGAATACAATTACTGTGCAGTCTGTCCAAAGATGACTTGAAGACCTCTTGCAGACTTAATGACTTTTGTTTTCCAGCAGCTAAAACTCAATACCTTTATGGACTTTGATTACAAACTACTACAAAAAAAGATACCTGCTAATTTGCAGGATCATTGTAGTAAACTTTCAGAACTTCCATCTTTTCTGTCTTATTTTTTATATAGAGAAAAAACCCCAGTTTTTTTAAATATGGGTGACATTTTATTTTATTTAAAGAACATAATTTCTGGGGATGGATGTGACTTCCCTGGTGAAAGACTTCTAGACTTTTAAGGGTGTACATGCAGTCTAAATACTCTGATGGAAGTAGAGATGATGTCAAAACAGGCAGCTGGCCCACAAATCCTAATGTCAGTAGAAAAATATAGCAGTCTTTTCTTCCTCCATGCATGAACCAAGTAAGTTAGATCAAGACTTTATTTTCAGATGATAACAAGATAATTTTATGACAGATGTCTTTGGTTGCAGTTAGGTCTACTGGATTAATTAATGAATCTTAACAAATCACACTGCTAAAATTAGCCTCAGAAATGCAACAGTCACTATTTTGTAGTTTTCTTGTGCCTTTCTCACTGCTTACCTTTATGTTGCTAGAGCCTGAATTTCACTTTTACCAAGGCTGCTTGCCCATTTCCTTTGCAGTGAAAATCTAGGCTAAAGTCATCAAAGTGCTGGTAGCTATCTGACACCTTCAAACAGTTCTACCCAAGACAGAAAGTTCTTCAAATGGAAAAATTAGAGAACAGCTCATCTTACTGAAAGGGGGTGTGGGGGGGAGTATATCTTCTGAAGAATGCCAAACTTTGCACACACAAAGGGAGTACAGCACTCACGAGTGGAGGAGTAATACTGCACTGAGCTCCTGGGCTAACCTGGATGCTCAAATCAAGTGCAGATTTCTCCAGCTGGTATTGCAGTGAAGGCTTGGAAGCTGTGGTTTCATTGCTTTCTTTTTTGTTTGAGTTTTTTCCAGCCAGTGGATCAACTAGTACCTGCTAACTAAGTCTGTAAAATCCTACTGGAGACAAGGCAATTGCTGCTCTGAAGTATGAAGGTAATAGCATTGACTCTGCTTAGTTACTTCTGGAAAACTAGGGAGCTTTGTCTCCACTAGGATGCTATAAGCAGGTAGCTTTTAATTACCTGCTGTAAAATCAACTTTCTGGAATAAAAACAAGGCACTTAAGCATCGGTGATTTAAATCCTTTTACTCACTTGCTAAGACTAATAGTCCATCTGGCTATTTTAATATGATTTATTGTCATGCATTCTTCCTCTTTTTCTGTCTTTTACTGATGTATTTTGATATTTGCTTTAACCTTGTAAAAATTTGTGTGATCCTTTCTAAAACAGAGCTTCATGATTTATTTTTGTTTAGTAGATCAGATGACTTGTTCTCATACAGACAGATCAGTGACATACAAGAAAGGAAATGGGAATTATCTGCCCGCATCCCATAGTTTAGATAGCATCTCAGGCTGAGCTATGCACCTGGGATATTCCTAGTGATATCAGGAACCCACAAGGTGTGTCCAATAGCACTTCATTCCTTCTCATTCCTTTCTTCAGTCCGCCTAGCTATATTTGTGCTGACAGCAGCTCTTTAATTTACGCATGAAAGAAATTATTCTAAGCAATTATTTGCTGGGTGTCTCCACTCTTGAAGTAACATGTTGATTCTGTGTACCATTGAGAGTGTATTATGTAGTTCGTTACTCAGAATATCAAGACAGAATTGCCTAATAAGAGAAGCATAAGACAAGATGATTTGCATAGCTCAGTTGAACTTCACAGTTTGCATTTCTGAGCAGGAGAAAACGCCAAGATTCCATAAGGCAACTACTTATTCCAAATCTGGCATTTCTCCTATTCAGAAACACAGATTGTGAAGTTCACTTGAGTTACTCAAATCAATCAATTTTTTCCCAAGTATTTTAATAACAAGCACATTTTCTGTTATTAGTGTTTTACTTGTACGCTATTTGCATATTAAGATATTAATGTATATTCACTTACCTGTGTCTCTCTTTCCTGATTCTCCAAGAAAAATCTCTGTAGTACCTTTAAAGGAGTAAGGAACATAGACAGGTTGATGCATGTGTGCCTTTGCTAGAGAATTAAGATGAGTATCATGCACAGCTCATTTGTGGCTTAGTCTTATGCCATTCCATTGCTTGCAAGTTATA
Source organism: Cariama cristata (assembly GCF_000690535.1). Classification (NCBI taxonomy): domain Eukaryota; kingdom Metazoa; phylum Chordata; class Aves; order Cariamiformes; family Cariamidae; genus Cariama; species Cariama cristata. Next base: position 6,484 of record NW_009604123.1, read on the forward strand.
TAAGCAAATCCTAGACCATATAAATAAGGGGGCTCGTACACATAGCATGTAAATCTGACTTGAAGGCTGTGTCTGTATGAGTGAATAAAATGGACTAAGGACTCTTCTTTGGTCCTGAAGTTAACTGGGACAGCAAACCCTGTGTCCATATGGCTAGCTTTTTTGCTCATCTGACTATTTTAACGCTGTTCTTGTTGGGAATGATCCTTGGCCTGTGTGGATCCCTGAAAAAGAACTTTGAATTAGGGGAAAGAGGCGGTAGTCGGCCTGAGCCAAAACTATGCCAGGAACCTTGATAAGAATTTCACACTACACTTGCACACCTGTGCTGTGGCCCTGCTAAGCTTATCAGTGCAGTGTTACCAGAAGATTTCCTTGTATCCTGGCCTGCCTTAGGATACTCTTCAGAGTCCGTTTCTAGCTCAGTAACCTAAGCCCCAGCCCAGTTCTCTGTACCAAGCCCAGTGGCTTAGGGCTGCTTGCCTTCACGGAAGGGGTGGAAGGGCAAAAAACTTCACCTTCTTCCTCAGCCTAGGTCTGTTTATTGGCAGCAGCGCTGCTCTGTAACTTGGGGAGCGGGGAATGCATATAACAGTGGGTCTGTCTAACCTCCCTCATGAAAATAAACAACAGTTGTTACACTCCCTGTACTCCTGAGACACTCTTCCTCCATGGAGGCTTTAAACAAAGATGTCATCTGTGATCTGCAGTTTCCGTGAAACCTAAGAAAGCTTTGAGGATTCTGGGCACATGACAGTGCAGCCAATCTGCCTGAGACGGACAGCACATCAAGTGATTGTATGTGCAAGTAATGACATTTATTTGGTTTGAATATCCAAATAGAGTGTGCAGGCATTTTTCCATGAGTTGTTGAAAAATTGACTTTTAAGTATTTTGCTTCTCATTAGGAAAGATGAGGATTTCACAATGACAGACATGCTAAACTCTTCATCTTCTGTGGATCAGGTATTTCAAAATATTATGGTTTTTTTTTTCTTTATTAGCATCATCAAAACAAAGAGTGAGAACGTAGGTTCTGGGCTTGATACATGCTGTTGAATATTTTGCAAGACTATAAAAAACCTTATTTGATGTGTTCTTATATGATTTGCTACTGTAGTGAAAAACATAGCTATTAAAACTTTATAAGCAGCTGTGGCTACTTGCTCCTATGAAAAAGCAAATCCCAAATGTCAACTTCTTTTCTGTGGTTCTTCAGAAAATAATGTGTTCAAGTCTGGTCTATACTTAATAAGTTTTACTGACACGATTATGTTTGCTAGCAGTGCAATTTTCTTCATCTTCATAACTGTGCTGCACACTGGCCTACCGCAGATGTAGGTATGCTGGCATTCTTGCTGAAGATATGACTCTTGCTTCACTGGCCAGGAGGAAGATATACCTTTAGAACATGTTTAAACTAGAATTTCCATTTCTAGATGAGGGGAATGATTGCCCTATGTGGGACTAATAAAAAGAGACGTTCTTAAGTGCAGACTGGGCTTCAATTTTGTATACACAGAACAGTTCTGAATAAAGCCCTCTCTGCTTGGCAGTCAGCCGTGCTGACTCTTATGTCTTTACCGTGTTTTTCAGTACTTGTTTTTGTTTTGTTTCTTGAAATCCTAAAGTTCTTGCATAATGTGAATTCATAGAAGTCTGTGCTTCATATTAGACTATATTTCTAGCATTCATAGTTGTGGAGAAAAAGCTTGAAAATGCTCTTACAGTCCCTACCTCTAACACAGCAAATAGAAAGATGTGAAATGTGCAGTATTTTAAAATATTGTAAGTTTTAAATCAAGTTCCTTCTTTCTGAGACCTTCCCTTTTTATAGTTTTGATAATAATGACTTCTATAAATTTTTTTTGCCTGAGTTAATTTGAAAAGTGTTGGATCTCATGCACCAAAATGTTCAGGCAAAAATGCATAAAATGTACTTTTTTAATAGGATTGCATACATTAGAAAAGTATGTTTTTCAGATTCAGGGCCTTCTGTTCAAAATTGTAGCTGTTTTCTTTTTGGAAGCATGTTACGGTAGGTACACTTATCTTTTTTAGATGTGCTCTATGAACTAAAACTTACAAGTTGAGCCCTGTACAGAGTACTGGTTATTAACATTCCAAACCAAGTAGATTTAGAACAAATTTCACAAGCACAAGATATCCCATGATTTTGTTAAAATAAACAGTGCCCATGAGCCTCCTCAGATGTAGATCAAGAAGGAGCTTTCTGCCTATATGTGACTATAGACATCTGTTAATTCAAAGATCTAAATGTGAAATGCAGCACTCAAGGACACCAGGTGGATATCTGATACTCTCTGAGGAATTTGGGCTTCATAAACCATTGTATGGATTATTCATAGCCATGCATTTTTTCCCTGCTTGTGACAGAAAAAATATGAGTGAAATATTTGCATCAATAATTAATCCTGGTGTAAATCAATGCAAGTTGCTAATAAATGAGAAACAGAGACATGTTGCTGCCAAAAATCAGCTCTTAATGCCTCTTCACTTACTGAAATTGCATGCTACATATCAGAAATGTTCTGTTACTAACTACAAAATATTTCTCTAGGTGAAAGTCAGGAATATTCTCCAGCTCTACTGTGAAAGCTGCAGTCATAGCAGAGTATAATTTGAGATTGTAGTAAATGTGCATAGAGCATACAGCAGGAGATACAACTCCTTAAGTCTACTTTTCATGACTATTCAGAAGTGCTTATATGATTTAGGAGCCTAAGAGCTTGATTCACTTCTCGATACATAGGGATCTTGTTCCATTTAAAACTCCTTAGGGTATCACAGACTTCCTCATGGGGCTGTCAGATACGACACAGGACCTATGGAAGAACTGTCTCCTTTGGGAACAGCAGCTGGAGACCAACAAGGATATCCTAGTGTGCCTGAAGTGGCACTAGATGAGTATGTACTGGCAACTGAACCTTAAATCTCCAAAGTCCAGGCTCAATTCAAGCTTAGGATCTGTTCTTGAAGAAGGTGTCTGTGCCACTTCTTTTAAATAATGGAGGAAGACTTAATCCTTTCTTCAGAGTGGCTATCCCTTTCTGTTCAGTATGCTTGCTCAACATACTCACTCTT
>NW_009604123.1:9667-17552 GCF_000690535.1 Cariama cristata
ACCATACTTGCTCCTTGCCCAAAGATCATGCAGGTGGTGAGGGACAACCCCCACTTCCCCTGGAAACACTGCAGAGTTGGGCAAAACCCATAAACTTGTCTCTATCCCACGATGATGTCCTGATGGTAAGATCACCCTCCTGAAAAATGGCAGAGGTGGGTGTGATTCCTTCAGGCCAAGGATTGTCAGGGAAGTGCTCTAATGAGTAGACTGCAGCTACCAATGGATATTTTACAGAACATGGTGGATATGTCTTCGCTACATGATGGACCTGATCTTTTCAAGATGTAGTACTCACAATTCTATATTTAATTCTCAAATCTCTCTTTATGTACCTGAGGCCTTTACTTGAATCTGGCAGTAAATCAGTCAGAAATGAGACTTCAGTCTCTGAGAAATACAGGCACTGTTAAAACCGCTATCCCTCAGCAGTGATTAAACTCACCATCCACGTAGGGGGCTCACCTAGTAGCACAACATCAGTGCTTCCCGAAGTTTTCCCTTAGCAACCCTACTTCCAGGGTCACAACCCCACTTTCATTTTCACTTCCAGGCTTGCAGGCCCCAAGTGGGGTCATGACCCTAACTTGGGAACTGCTGTATAACACATTGAAAAAATTAACATACCAGCCAGAAAATACATCAGCAAAACAAACCCATCCAGTCTACCCAAGACCCTGCACAGTCGCCATCCCTAGAGGCCTTACCTATTAAACATGCGTTTTCAAAACCGTGTATCTACTTGCAAGCTCACATACTGCTTTGGGTATGTGTAGCCATTGTCTTGTAGCCTTCCTTTGTGCTATTTAGCTAAGTTTGGTGTTGACAAATATGTGCTAACACTTCTGAAAATATGACCCTCTTTTTCTTGCTCATTCACATGTTGGAGGTGCTGCTTAGATTTATTATTTGCACATAATAGAATTCACAGTTATTGTGTGTCAGAAACAAGATCTGGCGAGTCTGCTGTTCCCACAGCTGGAGCAATGCATACACATCTGCTAAAACTGCAGTGTAAATTGTATTGTCCTTAGCAATTAATCACTCACACTGTATTCTATCAACTATCCTCCTCCTTAACTCCTACTGGTCTTTACCCTCTTCTCCCTTCTTCTTCCTCCACTGTCTTCTGTTCTCCTTTTCTTCTGTGTCTCCCACTTCATTTTTTCACATCAACTCCAGAAGTGCTGGGTTTGGACATGAGGCAAAAGTTCCTATTTCTCTTGCAGAACGTGCTACCACTAGATCTCAAAGAGCTTTGCACAGGTTGTGAGAGCACACAGGTTATGAAACCTTAATGTCTTCATTTTACAGTGGGGAGATTATAACACTGTTCTAGCCATGTCTGTTGCTCACAGTCACCAAAAAGTCAGTGGCAGAGAAAAAGATGAATCTGCTGTTTCATGTGTCCCATGGTGGACTCCAAGCAACGTGGTTAGTTAGCACAAGAAGTGCCAGTAGATGGCACTTCAGCATTCACAGCATTGGGTATACATCTGAGGGTCTGACAAAAATGGGCTTCTTGTGTGTAGTTCTTCACATAGGACTTTTGTCATAATTTTATTTCTCTTTGATTTATGCTCTTTTCCTGGGATCTTTACTCTGCCCTTTTCTTTTTTCATTTTCCTTGCTGTGACGATTTTCTGTTGCTTCTCTATTTCTCCCAGTTTTCCATATGCTATGTCTCATTTTGAAAAGCAAGGAAAAAAGAAAAGAAAAAAAAAGGAAAAAAAAAACGCATAAAAGAAAGAAAGAAAAAAAAAAAGAAAGAAAAAGAAATCTTATAAAGTGGAAATCCCTCACTGATTTTTTTCAGTGAAGAGTTGTCTAGATCCTGACTGATTCATTACTGAGGAGAACCGGGTTGGTGGTGAGCGAGAGCAGTAAGATTTACTCCCAAATGTTCTTAAGGTCCTAAGTATATATCTGAATGTGTGGCTCAAAAAGTGCACTGCAATGACCCACCTGCGTGTACAGACAAAATGGTCTTAACACCAAGAACAGACCATACTAAGCCTCACCATGTATTGTTTGCAATGTGAGGTAAATATTTACTAACTTGCAGTATATCTGTGAAACACATCCAAACCAAGGCACTGTGTGTCCTCAAGCCTATATGTTACACTACCTTTGCTGTAAGCAGGCTGCAGCTAAACATTTCAGGTTCTGGCCTTTCTTCCAGATAGGAAATGAGGGTTTTGATCGGGCTTCTGCTGTGGGCCCTGGCTGGATTTCACCCTGTCAGCGCGTGTGGTGCTGCTTGCTAGGTTGCTGACAGTAACAAGTGCCTTTCAATTAAGGATGAAGTTCCATCAGAGCCTGTAAGTGGAGAATGCCGGGGAGATTAATAAACGAATTGTCACAGCTTCCAGGCATGCTGGGTTGGGAAGTGCAACTCTCAAGTTTGTGGGCTGAGTAAATTTGGAGCTCTGGGTCTGTACATTTACAGAGATAGACCAAATCCCTTTTTTCTTTCTCATAAAATGAATGAAAATTAGTTTCTGTAAAGTTGAAGTCCAAATGTGGAAATACTCAATATTTCTATATCTTTTATGCCAAGCATTTTAGACTTTTTACAGTTTTAGAGAAGTCACTATTTAAAACAAGGATTTTAATTGCTCTGCCTAAATCATCTGTATGTGGGAAAAGATTATGGGAAACATCCCTGCAGGGCTCTTTTTAGTTGCGCCAGTGGCCATTATCCATTATTTTTCCAAGTGCCTTGCCTTGGGGTTTTTTTTGCTTTCCTTGCTGTCTTGACCAGTCTAGCTCGTACTAGTTATTGTCTCTTCGAGAATTATTGTCAGTCCTAAAAAAAAATTGCAAATCTGAACAATACAATAGTTTTAAACTACATTTTAACTGCTTCACTCTTTTTTCTTATTTACTTCTTTTCACTTAAAAATACGGACAGAAACTTTTGTGCATTTGCTTGCATTTTCTCCACTACACATTCTACTTGGCACAGAATGAATATTCTAGTGAACAGATACTGCGTTCCTTGAACAGCAAAAAGTTTCACTAAAATCAATGGGAAAATAGCATTTATGGGAAATTTTAGAATCACTTAAGGATTGTGTAAGGGAAAGACGTATTAAAGAAGGGACACTATTCCTGCTGACAATTGCATCCCACAGCTGTGGTGATACAGCTTTGGTGAATGTTTTTTGAGGGAATGGTTTCTTTTTAACTGGACATTCCTTTCTGATTTTGGAGTCTGTAAGACTTAAAAGTGAGTGGACCTAGCTCTTCATAACTTCATAGGATAATTCAGCTTGGAAGGGATATCAGGAGATCATCTACCGAATTGTCCTCATGGGGAAAAAAGTTTTCCTTACACCCAGTGTGACCTTCTCTTGTTTCAATTTATACCTGTTGTCTCTTGTCCTGCTACCATGCACTGCTACGAAGAGCCTGGCTCCGTCTACACAATGACCTGCTCGTAGGTGGGAAAGGCTGCTCTGAGGAGGCCCCAAAACCTTCCCTTCTCCAGGCAGAAGCCACTCTGTCCCTCAAGCTCCCCTTGCAGGGCAGGTGCTCCAGCCCCTGAGCCTCTTTTGGGCTTTCTTGTCATCAAGCCTACATTGTCCAAGGACTTGCCTAACTACCTATAGGGCTTATCTACATATCTTGCCCTGTGATTTCTTTTAGCAATGCTTCTGAATCAGAAACGAAATGGTAGCACGTTTTAGTATCTTCTAAGTGTTTCTAACAATGGCCACCCACCAATATCATCCTTGTGGTTCCAGATGCCTCTTAAAATATGAAGTGTTTGAAACATAAATTGAAGAGTATATAATGTGAAGGTCAGGCAAAAGATCAACAGGAACACTGTTACCTGAAAAAGAGCATTCCAAATTGCATAGGGAATCTTGAGAAGCATATTAAAACGGTTCTTCTGTAAAACTGTATTTTTGCAAATAACCATGCTACTCAGGGTAAGAATGATTTTTTTAAAAATGCTGCTTTTGCTGTGAACCTCTGCATGCTGTGAAAAATAGTTCCAACATTAATTTTTAAATACTCTAAAAATCTTTAAAACCAGGTGACTAAAATTTACTTCTTGAACGTGAGTGCTGTAGTTTCATTTTGAGGCGTTCTGAGTATCTGCAGACCTTACTGAAGCACTGGGAGGTTCAGATGCTGCTACTGAGTGATGCTGGTGGAAATTCAGGGGCCTTTACACATTCAAATTTAAACTGGACCACCTTGGTAAACTCATGATCCTGTAGCTTCTGGGAGGTCTGATTAGCTGTTATCAAAGTCCAGAGTTTCTTCTCAGTTTTCTGACACAGTAGTGCTCTTCAGTCCCATGGTGAAGTTGAACAAATCCATTTAAAGCTTAAGAGATCAAAAGAACGTATCTGTAAATTACAGGAAAATGAGCCAAATGTGTGGTTTTTAACTCCAAATCAGCCTCTGAGCTGAACATTATGGCTTGTACCTTGTTTTCATGTCATATTTCTGCACTGTGCGATAATTTCATTGGCCACATTGTTTAGAAGTAATGAATGAATGTGAATTATACAGATGATCCTAAATGAATGTCAGCAAAATCCAGCCACCAGGGTCCATTATATATTTATATTTATCAGAAAAAAAAAAAAGATATTTTAAAGAGCTAACTTGTGTATACTGTTTTTCATATACTACCTGCAAAATTCATGCTGCCATAATGGCTCAGACAGGCCTTGGAATTACAGAAATATCAAACAAAAAATGCAATTGCCTTATCTTCAGGGAGTTATGAATTTAAAATCTGATACCTTGTGAACCCTTGGTCTATGTACAAACGTTATGCTTCACCAGAAAGCATGGAATCCTAGTTCTTCAAAGGGATAAGATGCAGATGTTTTTGTGCTGGTGATTCATTGTATAGTAAAATGTCACTACCTAGAGAACAGCACAGCATACTGAAATTTAATTTCACCTGATTCCCATTTGGAGGAAAAGAAGGAAACATTTTTATGTTATAGAAAAAAGAAATAGCAGCTGTTTGAAATTTGCTGAGAGGCTTGGAATGTAGTTTTAGTTGAGGTGTATTAGCAGGCAGAAAGCAAACAAAAAGGTAAAAGGTGCAAAAGAGGTCCATGATACTGTTCTTAAGTCTGTCATATGAACACAGCTATCAGGAATGCATTTGGGTGTGATCAAAATTGTGTATACTCGCTTGCAAGGATTGCACAGATGAATACATTTGGGAACCAGGGCTTTAGAGGCAATATTCTTATCATTCCAATGCCTCAAGCTGGGTCTCTTAGAATTAATCTGATTTTGCTTAATTGCCAGAATATGGGTTTCTGTTTTCAAACATTCACGCTCCATTCTGTGTTACTGTGCCTGCATTTGTGAATTGAGTTCACAGACCTGGGATTCAGTACCAAAGTGTACTCCATGGTGAACCAGGAGTTTCAGAATGTGATTTACAGCAAGGGGAATATGTATGCCAGACGACAGAAAACACTGAAGATAAAGATATTTCTGAAAGTGTATTTCTCTTCTGGTTTTAGGAGCTTGTGCAAGATGATTTCAGAGCTGGAAACCACCTTTTTATACTTCGATACCCAGACATCTCTGTTCCTTCATTTAAACAACATCCAGGATAGCGTATGCATTAAGAGAGGAAAGAAAAACAAACCCAAAACGAAACAAAAGCACAAAAAAAAAAGAGGGACAAGAGGTAGAACAAATGGAGTCAGCACCTTCCTTAGACTCAGGGAATTAAGTACACATTACCACTTCCCAGGAAGTTCCCCATGTACAAGCCTAGAAGTGAGGATGAAAAAAGTAAAGCCTCTCCTGTTATAACTATGACTCAGTGTAGAAAAAGATGCAAGATTTGTAATCTTGATTTAAGGAGAGTTGAATGTGATTTTGTAGTTCAAGGATGGAGGCACTCAGCTACTGGAGGAAGGAGGAGGGGAGGCAACCTGGATTCTGGCCCCTGCTTGAAGCACTGTTTATATATGTTACTCAATTACAAATGCAAAATATGTAGGCAGCCCTTGGGGCAAAAACCCAGGACTTCCTCTTCAAAAGGAGCACCTATTAGGGTTGCAAATTAGCCTCTCTCAGTGAATCTTGCTTCCTCTCTAATACAGAAGTATGACTTCAGCAAGTATGACAGACAGTTCTCCAGCATGAGCTTCACCTTGAATTGGTGGTGGATGCACTCTTGGGAGATGTGGGAAAGATCTCTTCAGAAAGAGATTGGCAGTGAACCTGTATCTCCCACTTCATGAACAATTGCGTTATCTACAAGTATGATATTATGTAAAATGTTGGCAGTCGTCCTGGCAGAACCTCTGGACATGTTTCTGGGAGAAAGTCTCTGGGGCTGTTATGCTTCATGATGAGACTAGTGTATGTTAGGCATGCTCAGAAGATGCTTACCTCGTGAAGCCTTGCAGGAGATGCCTCACCTGTACATCACAGGCAGGCTTTGGTGCAAGGTAGGTTTCAAGATTTTCAACTGTGTAGAAATAGCAGTAGCAATGGGAAATGCAGTAGCAGAGCTTTTAGATAATTCTATCAGCAAAAACCTGATGTAGATTTTGGTGGCTGTTTCATGTACATGTACATGCGTAAATATAGCTTCCCAGCATTTTTGTTGCTTTTTTGAATTTGGCTGTCAGTGACTTTCTCAAAGTTATTTTGTGAACCAGCAGGAGGACATAAAATTAGAACCCAGAAATCCTGCTCTGCTACAGTCTCTCTGTAAGACATGTAAATATATTTACAATTAAAAACATTGTTTTAATGTTCTTGTTTTGTGGGAAATGAAGTAGCTGGCACCTGTCTGAATTTGAGAAAATTCTCCTCTTATACGCTCCACATCTATTAAGCATTTTGTCTCTATGTCATTGGTATGTGTTTATTAGTTCCTTGAGAGATTTTCTGATAGGTGCTTTTTCCATCCCTGTGTTCTCCCGGCCCCTATTCTCTTTTATTCCGGGTTCTGTTCCCTCAGGAGACGAAAATCCTGCTCCCTTTGCTCCCCTCATCATGTATTTTCTTCCAAAGAGACTGCTTGTCTAAATGAAGCAACAGGAGGATGAAGGGCAGGATTTTTGTGCTATGATTTTAAATAAAATATTATAAATGCACACTTGTAGTTTTTATGTATTCATAGATGAATAAACTACATTTGCTTTGGATAATGCTAAACAATCCATAACAAATTAAGAGTTTACTCTATAGTAAAAAATATACAGAAGGCTATAGCAGGAACAGCCTTCAAATATGATTTGTATTTAAACAAAAAGAGTAAGTCAACTTCTGCTCCCAGACCTCAGTTCAGCAAAGTACTTGAAACACTATTGAATAAGGTGCTTAAGAATGTTTTAAAGTTTTATGCAGTATGATAGAGAAATATTGATAAGTGGGGCTTTATTTGGGAGAACAGCATAATCCAGGTAGCATAAAACAGGGTTTTGGTCCCTGCTGTGCTTATGGCTGTTAGTTTTCCTCAGTTCACTGTATTAGTATCCACTCTTAAAAGTATGTCCAGTCTGAATATTGGTTCACCAAAAAACCTTCTATTTGGGAGAAAATATATTTCCATGTGATAATGGGCTCTTTAATGGTTTATTGTTTTTTTGTTGTTTTTTTTTTTGTCTTTTGTGCTAATTGTTACACCTCTTGAATTTGGGCAAGATGGCCCTGTTTTGCTTTTTCCATTGGTCATCTAAAATGGTGATACAACTGCAATCCCAGTAACATGGATCTGAAGCTTAGCAAAAATTCGAATGCATATTCAAAACTTCCTAGAAATATGGAAGTTAAAGATGTCCAAGAAATGACTGACTGTTCATTTGGAGGATGGAGAGGGAAAAAAAATGCTGAATCTTATCTCCTCCATGTCCTGGTTTGGCTAAAACAGGGC
>NW_009604124.1:0-5820 GCF_000690535.1 Cariama cristata
GGTGGTGAAGGAGAAAGACGATGCCACGAGCTAGACTGCCTCAGACCTTCTAGGTGGCAATAAGAAGAGCGAGCGTCTTTCCTGCTGCAAGAAGCCATTTGGATAGGATGTTTTCTACTCCTTATATTCCTTTCTTTTTGTCTCCACAGAACATATTCAAATGAGGCACCCTAAAAATCTCTGTGTTAGTGCATATGATGGTGCTGTAATCTTCTGTGTTGTAAAGTGGGTAAAAATCATCCAGTTTCTTCTCTGCTGGACCTCAAAGCAGGGTGTTGTTTATACCCTCCCATTATCTGTACCCTCTCTTCTCTGAATGTGGATTTAAAGAAGCAAGCACCTGTCTTCTCTTGCCACTGCATTTTTTAAAAGCCAAACTTTCCATGCAGTTTTAATCGTATGTTAAGAAGATCTGTAACGTAACACACTGACTTACAGTGATGTCGAATTCTACAATCTGGGCAATTTTGCCAACAAGATTTAATGCACTTTAACTGAAGAAAAAACTGAGCCTAACTGCAAATCTGTTTCTTATGGTGCTGAAATATCCCTTCCGACTGCACTGAGATAACCACAGGAAAGGGCTTTTACAGGCAAAAGTCACCTTTGATTGTTGCACTTAGCAGTCCCCGTGGACTTAAATTTTGGTACGTACATATTTTAATATGTTATATGAGCATGCTAATAAAATATGGTGCTAATTAGAATGAAAGAATATTACAACATGAAATGATGTGTAGTCGGAATCCATAATGATAAGTTGCATGTATTTTTAGGAGATATTAATCAAGTCATTGTTAAACTAAAAGCTGAAGTCTATTTGACTGGTTTTGTATACCTCACATGTTGATTGTGTTGTAATAGAGATATTTTGCAGCTGGATTTTTTTTTTGCTCAAAGAAAGCACTGTTAAATAATGAAAAACATTCTTTGCTATTTTCTGATGAATTAATTGAAATAATTTCTAACATCTATGTTAGTTACTCGTCAGACCCGCTGCAGCATTAATATTTTACAGCATCTTAATGTGATGCTGGTGGTAGTGAAATCTCCATTTCATTTTTCTTAAGGAGGAGGAAAAAAAAAATACATCCATCAGCAAGAAGCTCATTTTTTCTCCTGAGTTCAAATGCACTCCTGTTTGCACACAGAATGTGTGTGTGTGTGTATGTCCATATGTGGTTTTATTTCTTCTTGTTGTTTATAAGTCTTCTGCATAATATTGGGATGATAATGTCGTAATTGCACTTAAGTGCTGGCCATTCTGAGTCTAGATTCGTAATTGTCCAAAATCCATGTGGTTAGGAAGAAGCATTATTTTCCTCGGGGGATAAAAGTGTTGCTGTATTGCAAAGTAAACAACAGCTTTTTACATTCTGGAGTCATAGAGGAGTCATTGTTAGCAAAGACCTTTTCCCTTTCCAAAAGGCACTAGCAAGGGAACCAAAATTCAAGGCTCAGGGTATCTTTTTTTTTTTTTTTTTTTTTTTTTTCCCAGTTCTTAATACTACAGGGAGCATAACTTTCCCCTATGGAGGGTGGGACATCTATAGAAATGGACTATTTCTTTAAACCCATGCAGTAGCATTCTCATTCTACTGAAGGAGCCACTTTTAACCTCTTTAAGTGGAGGGTTTAGTGCTACTTAGCTTCAGTGATTTCACCCAGGTGCTAGAGTTCATGTTGTGCAGTATAATGAGGACAAGGTATATAATCTGTAATCCCAGTTGAAATACAAAATATTTTTGTACTTCCAAATTAGCGTACTGGTTATTTTCCTTTAAATACTTCCATAAAAAGTTGTCAAATTATATTCAGTAGGAAACTTGCAGCCTATTTCAGAAGGTCTTTCCTCTTTGGCATTAGAATTTAACACATCACTGTGTGTGAAAACAGTAGTGCCAGCTCATTGTTAGGAAGGAGCAGGGAATGCAACTCTAAAAAGCATGTCTTAGCAATTTATCTCCTCACATTCAGCTGTTTGGGTATTTCAAAGCGCACTTTGTATAAGGCACAGTTATGATAAGAGACAGAGTTCTGCAAAGTAGTCTCTAGTATATTTTTTCCATCACTGAATTTTTCTTGGTTGCAGTGAAAGTATTCTTTGTACACCCAATCCCATTAGGTACTTATTAGTGCTGCTGTGGTCAGCAGTTTGTGAAAATTGGATATGGCTGGTCTGTCTACATTGCTCTTACTGCCTTGAAAGCAACTAGAATGCAACAGCTCAGACTTGAGGGTTGAATGGCTGATTATCATCCTTGATTTGTGCAGAATCCTCCTGATATACACAGAATTTTGTGGAGGGAATGGATAGGTAAAGTGAAAGCAGATGTGTCCTCAAAGAGAGGAGGCAGTATTTGGAAGGGAGACAGGCAGGACTAGAGAGGTGTGTAGACCTTTATAAATCAGGGGTTGGACTCGGGGCAACCCCATGCTTGTGTTTGCAGGCTCTGTTCTTCTATGTTAAAATTAAAAACAAAATCCCTCTAGTTTGGAAGAAGGCAATCAGTGCCTTTGTCATTATTCCAAAAAGCTCCTTCAGTTTAATGTCAGCATTGCCAATTTTCAATGCAGCACAGCTGCAGCTTATGGCTGTCAAACACGCCGAAAAGCAACTGATATTTTGGGGATCCTCATGTGAATAAGAGGCAGAACTGCATGTCTGAATATTAACATATAGCACTGCTTTGATATGGTGATACTGGATCGATTGCTCCTCATATTCTGAATTCAGTATTTTTGCACACTGATCATATGAAAAGGAGGAGGTTTGGGGTTTGACCAAGAATGCTGCATGTTTGGCATCAGAGCAAATAGTGAAATTAGAAGTAAGGTATGCAACAGTCTTGTGAAGCACAATGCATTATTCTCACACAGAAATTGTGTCTGAATCAATACAAAGATCTTGAATTTAGTTATGTAAATATTTCTAGGCAATCCAGTAAAGGGACTGCTTGCCCTTGCCAGTAAACCAGATGCACTGGCAGGGAAGGAAAAGAAAAATAAATCTTGCTTTACTCCTACAATGCTGAGTGCTGATTGTGTGGGCCAGGACAGTATGAGCTGATCTGGGCTCCTTTGCCAATGTCCCCCTGATGGGGGGATACCTGGAGGGGCAGGTGCCAGTGAGCATGATTTTGGGGGGTTTTTTGGTGGTGGGTTTTGGGTTTTGTTTTTGTTTTCCTCTTCTCGGTGAGGTTGCACATAGTGTTAATCTGACCTTTAAGAGGCCAAGTGAACCTGTTGGAGAACTTCTTTGTGTCTTTGCACTGAGGTGAATTTCCAAAAATGTTTGTGTTCAGTGAACACTTGTAACAAAGTTCCTCCAATCAATTTCTGTTGGCTTCCATAGCTGAAACCTAGAGCTTTTCCTCCTCCTGGCTGTCTCCTGTTCCTTCACAATGAGGAGGGGAAGAAAAAGGAGTGTCAAAAGAATTTCCCAAACAGAGCAACCCCTGGTTAAAATTTTCCAGGGCTGATTGGTTTCAGAAAACAAAATGCACTGTAAACAATTTGATTGCAAATACGCAGTTGACTCTGTACGGTCCTAGTTACCAGCTAACAAAATACCTGACCATAGGGTACATGTCAGGGGTACCAAAATGGTGGTGCCTCACCTACAACTTACATTACTCACTTAACAACTTGCATTTGTATATTTTTAATCCAATATAAATGTACTGAAATGGAACACATGCTTGTACTTGTATCTGCCCTGGCAGATGGTTAGGAACTGCTCACTGCCTGAGTTTACCAGCCAGCAGAACCTTTGATCAAAAGTTGACCAGTGCTGTCCACACATCTTCCAAGGAGGATGACAAGCAAGCAATGCATGGGACTCGATGGGCCATGTGTATTGGTTGCAGCCTATTGCAGCTATAAAGCACAGTTATTGAGGGAACATAGTATCTGAAGTGGCAGTAATACCTGTAAGTGAAATTGGTCCTAGTGTGCTGTACAAGGAATACTAATACTGTAAAGATGTTTACAGTAATTAGTTAAGCTTTTTGCCCCAGCTGTTTGCATTTTTATTCCCTATTTAAGCGTAGCATGCACAACTGTCCAATATTAGTAAATGCAATGAGGCTGTAAAGTACCATACATGCAGGAGATGCATGAGTTTTGATCCAGAAAATGCTTGCTACTTGTATAGATGCTTTTCAGAGTTAGTGCCATAAGAGCTGATTCAAGGTTTGAAATATCTGGGAGTCCCCCAACCCCCTCCAGGAGTACCCCAAACTGAATTTGGTGTCACGAACATGCAAGCATCAACAGTCACAGGAGGCGTTCAGTAGCTACAGTTGCTCAGTACTGTTGCAGGATTGGACCCCTGTTAGGACAAATAATGTATCTTGATCTATTTATTTAATATTGTGTAAATTTTTGTCATTCTGCATGAGTTGAGTAATAGAAAATATCAGTGATAATCCAGCATATAAAGTATCTGGTCAGTGTGTGCAGCAGGATAAAGGCTTTTTTATTTCAGTCTTTTTGCAGTTGGAATGACTTCATCCTCTCATATGAAAAATAAATGTAATAAAAGGAGATTCAGCATATCCTGAAGTGTCAGCCAAAAAGAAAGAGAAACAATGAGAAAAAAAATGCAGTATTGCTCTCATAAAAAGAGAGTGTGAAGCAGGTCAAGTTCTATATGTCTTGAGGGAAAAATGGATCAGAACTGCATTTGTTGAAAGCCTGCTGAAGTTATTTTCAGTAGAAAATTTCATATTATATTGGAGTAAAATCTGGTCACTGCAGAAATCAATGGCAAAACTGCCATTAAGGTTGCTAGGGTGGGGTTTCTCTGTTGTAGAGGTTTGTCTGAATGTATTTCAACATATGCAGAAACTAGGCTTTACTAGAAGTGCAAAATGGAAAATATAGTGAAATAGCTATCTACTGGGGAAATGGCCCAGACTTTAACCACCAAAAAGCAGACACCATTTGAGAAGTTTGGCGACAGTGGATTTAGAGCCATCTATGCTGTTAGCATGGTTTTTAATCCAGTACGCTTCACACTGTAGACAGAGACTCCCAGGAAGGGAAGGAGGGGGCTATGGTATCTAGACTTACTTAATCAGAAAGGCTAGGAATTGGTCTAAAATGATGTCTACTGAAGCATAAGTAACATTGATAGTCTGTTTAGTTCACTGTCGTCTTCCCAGTTCACTCCTTTGCTGATAACTGTGCCACTTACATTGAATAACACGAATGGCTCAATGCATGTTCCAACCCAGTGGAGTTCTAGCTGCTTCCAACGTGAAAGCTGTGTGAAACTGCATGCATGCACTAAGACCTCCTTCACTGGTTTTACCCTGCAGGGATTAGTAAGAGATATCTATACCCATGCCTGAAAATACTTTAAGATCAATTTAGTGACCCTGAACATCAACCTTACACTCATGTTCAGGCTTAGTTGTTAGAAAAGGTTGTCTTGGGAGGTGGAAGATGTGACAGGAGGAGATCTTTTGCATCCTCTGAATCTTCATGGTTTTAAGAGTCAGGTTACCATTGTACAGAAATTTTGATATAGAGATTTGGAGAACAAGCAAAAAAAATATTGGTGTGTTTTTTGAGTATTAACTGCCTGAAACCAGCTGCTTGTTGCTATTGTCACCTCAAGTGAACAAAAATGGGGAAAAAATTAAAGGGTGGAAAAATATTTCTCTGTTTATCCCTTGCAGATTGCTTATTCCATGGAAGTAAAAGCATTTTGTTTTCACATTCAGGGCTGTGCCTGAAGGCCTGGAGTGGATTGCTAGAAGCTATAAGAGCTTTTAACTTTATATTTTTATATATATATGTGTGTGTGTATAT
>NW_009604125.1:0-4988 GCF_000690535.1 Cariama cristata
TGTGGCCTTCCTGGCACATGGAGAGATGCTGCGCCCCAGCCGTGCAGAGGTGACGGCGAGAGGGCAAGAGCCTCAGGAAGAGTCAGAAGAGGGGCTGCAACCAGCCTCCTCTTGATTTACACCGTCCTCATTTGAGGTCCATATTGAGTTACAGCACGCTGTTGTCCTTGCTGTGGCCAAGCTGGCCATCCACACCATGAAGCTGGTGGGATCGGGTAGCCAAGAGACTGTGTGGTCTCTCACCAGTCTGTTGTCCCATCACATCCCTGGGCAGAGCACTGAGCAGCTGCCGGGTGGCTGGCTGGGAGCCCTTCCTGGCTACCTGCAGACCCTCTTTGGAGCCTTGCAACCCTTACACCTGTCTCTTTTATTTCAACCTGGGAGCTGACTGTTTTCCCCTACTTTTTCCCTTTTTCTTCTCGCCCTTTGCCAGCACAAGAGAGCTGGATGGTTCTGTTAGAGCCAGTCCCTGGCTAAAAGGAGAACGACAAACGTGGCAGCTGTGCAGCTTTGCCATTGACAAAGAACAGAGGAAGACTGGTGCAGGACTGTCCCCCTCCTTTAGCATAGGACACAAAGCAACACATCTCGACATCCATCCTCTACTCATGTTGCATGGCAGAATTCAAGAACCACAATACTTAGAGAAGCAGAAATCTGAACAAAAAGGCAAAAGAGAATTTCTAACAATATTTTATTGGCTTGCATTGCAAGGATTTCTGAGGCAAAGACATCACCACTGAGCATGCTTTCCAGTCATGAAAGACATAACTAATAATAATTGCTATTATTAATTTCAATTTCTTGGTGCTACCTCTACGTTACATAGCTTTAATGATTTTGATGGGTTTTTATTCTTGGAACGAAAGCTATTACAGCTGACCATTGTTATCAGTGAGCATCTAAGAAATGGGAACTTCAAGCAGTACTGACATGTTCCAAATAGCAGACCCCAAGCTTGTAAGCTGTCTACATCACAACATGATGTCCTTCACTGTACAGGAATCTCTGCTTTCTTAGAAGCTTTCAATTTAAGTAGGGTCTTCATATGAAGTTCCTTAAAAAATAATTCATTTTCTGAGCATTGAGAAGCTCAAAAAAGAAAGCCACTGACTTCAAAGGGGATTTAGGTGCCTATTGCAGTGGACTAGCACTTTGGTGCTGTGCCGAAAACATAGACATAATTTAACTCTGAGCTTCCAACTTCCATGGTGCTGCCAAATACATAGAAGCAGTTCCTTTGTTGGTCTTGGTTTTGCTTCCATTTGCTAGGTTGTCAGCTTTAAAAGAAAGGGATGGAAATATAAACAAAAAACTCGATTTCATCTTCACATTATAAGCAGAAGTTTGTAAAGTTGTAACTATGATTTGCCACTGTAAACTCAATGGTCTAATGGATTACAACAGAATAATATATTGCATGTGGCTTCTTTTGCCTGAAAAACATCAATATTACTGTACATTTTAAGATGCAAAAGTCTAAAATAAACAAGGGACCAGAGGAAACATTTTTTAATACAAGTATGTGTATTCACGTATCAAAGGAGCTGATTCACAGCATAGAATATTTAGGCGACATAGCCTCCATTGGTAATGTCAGCTAATGTTTAGCTACAGGCCTTCCAGCGCTCTGGAAGCAAATGTTTGGAGATAAGCAACACTTGCAATTTCATGTTCTTGGTTTAAGACTAATCTGAGATGAGAAGCAAAGATGAAAGAGGATGTCTTTAAAACAGTGTGATCATCCACCATCCTAAACACGAAAACTTCCAAAACAAGTTCAACAGAACAGTCAGTGCATTTTCACAAGGGGCTCAGGAGTACACCTGAGCACTGCACTGAGGGGAAGACCCAGCTTTAGAGGTAGCTTTTTAAAGTGCAGCCAGCAGGAAAGGGGATTCTAGTCTCCAAAAGACCTCTTTCCTAGCAATCACAAGAAACAGCAAACTTTGTTTTTGCAGAAGCAAATTGCATAACCTTATGGAATTACAGTCACTATGCTTTTTCCAGAGTTCTACTGTTTGGAAGAATTTGTTCAATTTTTCTGCAAGAGAGAAAACTCCACTTTGAGGCTCCTCAGGGTAAGCCACTTCCTAAGGGAAACCAATTCCTGGCACCTGGTGGCATAGTGGAACTGAGTCTTTCACGCTTAGTGAGACTGGAGATCTTGCAAGCACTTCCAAAGAACAAGCTACACTGCAGCAAAACCCAAGCAAACACCTGTTGGAAGAAAGGCGAAGGTGTGGAAGATACAAGAAATGAAAGGTGTTTGGCACATACAGGTTTATAATACTACAGCTTAGTTTGTTGCCTATAACCTTTTATTCAGGTTATTCTCCTCTTCCACAGGACTGAAGGAGATGCTAAAGGCTAAATACAGAAAGGAGTCAAGTTATCTGAAGTGAAACTTAGGCAGACTCTACAATGAAACCATCATCCTGTTCCTTGCCTAAAATTATCAGATACTGTGGTTTGTAAAGTTGAGTTATTTGCATTTAGCTGTTTCACCTCTTTACATATGCCCAGTCTTGGTTCCCGGTTCACTCCCAGGCCCATCAGAGAGTTGGAAAGTAGGCATTTCTTCTCCTAAATCTCCTAAGGACCTGACTTGCCAGACACTTCCAGCACCTCAGACACCAGTAGGATTAAGTTACTGGGAAAACATGGCAGACATCCGTTCATTCTATGCCATACAGGGAATGGGTGCAATGCACTCCTTTTGGTCACTACTGTCATAATTGGACAATTAGTTCAAAAAGAAGTTATGCTGGCTTAATCCCTTTTCTCTCTGAGAAGACACAAACCCCTACTTGACTAAGACATGCCTTTCTTAGCTTGCGGCACTGTCCCTCTCTCCTTTTGAAGCTGCACCACAACGTAGGAACAAAACCCAGGTCTCACTAGACCAGAAAGTGAGTACAAGTGCCACTAGCCTCCACACAAGGCTCTCACTCATGGGCGGAGGAGCAAAGAGGGTTCTTTACCAGTCACTGAAAAACAACCATATGTGGTTGAGGGACACATTTTCTCCTCCTGGCTGATCCTGCTTTTCCCTTCAGTGCAGTCATGCTCATTCTTTGGTTCACTGACTTCTTTTCTGCAGTCTCTGGCTCAACTAATCCCTTTATGTAGGATGGCGCAGCAGTACCAGGAGGAGTGGAGGATGTTTCTTGGGCAGATTAGTCTTAAAGTTGTTAATCAGGATAAACTTGTGGAAGGCGAGATGTGGGTTTGGGCATGCCCCTTCCTCTCCTGAGAAGAGCGAATCAAACCCACACCCTGGACCAATACTTCATGGATTTACAATAAAGCATCTTCTATAAAATGGTGGGCACTGCCACTCTTCCCCTGATTTAAAGGGTGGCCCTGCTCCATGCCTGTAAAAGATAAATACCAGTCTTGTAATCCCAGAGACGTTCAAGTCTGTAGATCCTCAGAGGATGGGAGACTTGTTGTAGCCCTGAGTGACATGTCTGAACAACGGGACTCATCCTTTCAGCACATGGATTGCTTCAGATGATGTTCAGAGGCACTGTGGCACCTAACGTTCAGGCATTTACTGCTATGAGTCACTTAGGCACACATTTCCAGGACACCATGCACCCATCCCTGTTCTGCACTGACCCTCTCTAGCTCCTGCTGACAAGCAAAACAACTGGTGCCCATCTAACTGAGCCTTTTGTAAACTACATGCAAATATTTTTTATCCTATTTAAGGTCTCAGTTGGGCACAAGCAGGTGAACAATTTCTGCCTTGGGACAGCAAAGAGATAAGAGATGCTTCCTTGTTCCTGACCTAGAGGGCAGAAATATCTTAGACTTGCATACAAGACAATTGTTTAATACGTTCACAAATCAATTTTATTAATTTAAAACAAAATTAATGAAGAAAAATTCTGTACACAATTGTGGACACAACACACTTTTTGTACAATAAGGCCCAGATAAACTGTTTGGTTTTTACAGTCCGCAAGTGACTGAAAATTGAAAAGAGCCAAAATAAAAAATAGAAAGACAACCAACCCCCCGACACTGCCTACTTTGCTTGAGGAAAAAAAAAGGATAATTATAGTCTCAATTCTAAAAAGTACCCATAATGTGCTTTATGTACATATGTAAGTACTGTGTGAATTCCAGCACTCATATTGGGTAAAGTAAAGCACACGTGCAAGTCTTGGTAGGATAAAAACCTCTCTGTTGGTAATAAAGCAATCCACAAACATTGAATTCTATCAGCAGTATGATTCCTCCAGTAGAGAAGGGTGCTGTTTTGTAGCTACATTGGTGCTTTGTAGCTTTGCAGGTAACTGTTTCAAGGCTGGTGTTTTTAGCCAAACAAGAAGAAAAGCTGGAGAATGAACCAACAAAGCCGAGACTTCTTTTTAATGAACAGATTTTTAAATCACGCAAAGGGAATTGGTACAATTCAAGCTGAAGTCAGACTAACAGTTTATCTGACCAAGTAGCTCATGACCTTCAAGATTAGAAAAGTCACAAGTCACAGACAGACATAGTCTAGGTTTGTCCTGTAAATGGGTATAGACAAAAGCAAATTTTAACTCCTTGGCGATCACTATTTCAGTATTTCCATTGCCGGCAATGGATGTTATATCTTAGGAAAATCTGACTCCTGCTGGAAGAGGATTAAAAAACTTAAATGCCTATGAGTATTCTTGTTCAATTTCTCCAAAATATTCTCATTTCTAATTTCTAAAAATAACGGTGATGATAGTTTCCTTCATTTTTGGATGAGACAAAAACTATTCAGTACCGAGATTCCAGTTTAAGTCATGTCTTAAAATATATTTGTGTTCTTTCTCTATTTCTTTAAGGAATGAATCTCCTAATTCATTTTTCAGTACTCTAAAAAAGGGTTAATATGTTAACTTTAAAAGAGGAAACAGAAGACAGCAAAGGACTCCTCTTCAGTTGTGTTTTACCTGTATTTCCGGGGGGGGGGGGGGAGAAATCTTTTCATAAAAAGCATA
>NW_009604125.1:5019-18945 GCF_000690535.1 Cariama cristata
GGGGGGGGGAAGCAATCTTTTCATAATCAGAATAGGTGAGAGAAGAAAAAAGCAGAGAAACAGCTGAGAAGAACAAAACCCAGTTCCTATTGACACTTGACATCCATGCTTTTGGTCTTGACAAATTTATCTAAAAAAATCCATTATCTACATATTTATATCCAACACATTAATAAGGCACTGCACAACAGTTTGTGCACATGTGGCCTCATTCTTCACCAACAAGGCATTACTATCTTTCAATAGCATTTACCTTAACAATATGTAAAAGAATCATTCATTATTACAAATTTACACAAAAAATTCTTCCTGTACATGATTGTCTCAGTGATGTACCTATTTGTTTAAATTAGACATATTTTAAACTACTCTGTAATGTGCTAAAATCAAAAGTAGTTGCTATACCATAAGGCAAAGGCTTATAATAGCCTTTAATCCTATTATACATATCCTCAGTTACATGATGTCAAAATATAGTCTGTTCATAAATAAGTAAAGATGTACAGAGTACCCTGGGTATGAGAAACCAAAAAGTAAACCTTCTTTACAAGAAAATTACTCCACTGGTATTTTGAAAAATCTCAGTCTTCATTGTGCAATCAAGTTTGCTGTGTTGAAGAAACGGTGTGTGTCACATTGAAGAGTTTAAAAACTACAAAGCATTTGCAGGTCCTTTTTTTTTTTTTCACAGGAATGAACCTTTTCTTTCTTTTTTTTTTTTTTCCTTCTCTATTTCTTTTTGGTAGTAAATACGGTAAAGCTGAGTTGTTCAAAGATTTGCATGGCTTATTTTCGTTGGACTTGCAGTACCGGAGTCAACAGCTGTTCTGAAGAAAAGGACATGCTCCTCCGTTTACTGAAAGGGCAAGGGTTAAGACCAATTGAAGCTGTACGTCAACATGTTGAAATCACAAAGTTCTGTAGTCCAATGCTGACACAAGACACAGGCATCCCATCGTGGGCAGAAGGAGGCTCTGGGGTTTCAAAGTGCTGCTGAACTGCTACAAGTACTCCAGTTCCAAGGCATGGTGAAGGGCCATAAGGTCAGAGTGGCTCGAGATCCTCCAAAATGGCATAGCATGCTGTGAACAGCACAGACAATATGTAAAAATAACCCCAAGCATTTTGGTACTCAGACGACCCACCCATTGTCTTTCTCAAGGATAAGGGAACACTGCGAGGAGTGAAAAAGAGCTCTTAAAACCTCGAACCCTTCACGTTTATCTCTGGTTTCTCTGACCCACCCCTCAGCATGCATTCTCAATAACAGCAACTCTATTTACCAACAGGAACAATAGCAAATGTGTCAGAAGATCATAAGGAAGGGAGGGGTTTCTATATTTTTATAAGAAAAACAGATTTCAGCATGTTGCAGAAGAAAATATTATTTCCAGAAAAAATCAAGAAAAACAACCTATACATGAAGCATGTGGGTAGTTTGAGGAAAGGAACAGAACTTGATTAAAAAAATTTAAAAAAAAAATAAAGGAAGTGAAAGTATTATTTACTAACAAAACGTTCCTTGTGGAGCTATCCCTGGCAGGTGAGTTAAGAACACAGTCACGGTGATTCAGAATAGCTCATGTGTTGCTCCATCACTTTGAAAGGAATTTTATCCCAGTGGTTTGTATAACATCGCTCATTGTTAGCACTGATCTTAAAACATCTTTTCCATATGGACAATTTTAAAATAAATACGTATTTTTTTCCTATTAGCTGTAATAAAATCTGTCTGGAGCACAAGTACGTTTGCAAAGAACCTGAATAAACCAAAACCACAAATACCAGGAAAAAGCACACATTACCTCATCCATGAAGGGTAAAAATCTGATTAAAAACTATCTTTATACTCTAAACCAGGGATGATCATGTCAGCAAGAACTTTTGCATAAATAAAAAAAAAAGATAACCATCGGCTTTCGTCAGGAAAATATTCTAGAAATCCCATGGGAAAACAGTTTTGATTCAACAATCTTCTGAAGCCCAACATGATCATGTTCACCTTTTTATTGGGTCAGCTTGTGTCCTGGCATCTTTAAGAGGAAAACCACAAGCAATTCATTATCACAATAGCTTCTGAGCTCCCCAAACATTTCATCTACAACTTCTCAGAGAGACTTTCCTCATCCTCCTTCAGCACTTCCTGAGTAAATTCCTAATTCTACCGAAATCAGTAGTAAAGCTCCATCTCAAAAAAAGATTATCACTTCTACGTTGACCTCCTTTTTTATTTAGGTCTTCCCAAATTTTAAGTTAGAGAACAATTTTGGAAACAATTGAAACTCTTTTTCCAGCTGCATGTTTACTCTAAGCCCTGTAATTTTACCGTATATCTATCTCAGAAGGCAAACACCTTAGCACAGAGCCTATCATAAATTTGGTTTGGTTTGGTATTTTTTCCCCCTAAAATCAGTTCAGGATGTTAATCAAAGCATACTGAGGGGGAATGCCTGGAAGGTCTGTTTCGATATGACACTCCTGATCTGAATTAAAATGTAATATGGATGCAACAACAGATGCCCACATTCAGAGCATGCCTAGCTTTTAGAGCAAAGAAATTTCTTCAAGAAGAAAATAAAATGACCCACAAGGAAGCACCACTGGAAGAGTTTCTGTTTGCTTTACACTCAATCGTTAGAAAGCTTTGAGAAACAGCTGACTAAATCTCAGCTTGAAGATAAATGCACGAGTAATAGCTGTTTATGAAGAGAACATAACAAACAAAATAATTCAGAGACAATTAAGATGTTGTTGGAAAAAACGCTTATGATATTTCCAAAACACTTTTACAGATTAATCCTTTCCTTAAGAAGGAAGTGTTAAACACTGACTGTGGCACATACTGTTTCCACATCTTCAATCTAGACTTCCATTGTACTGCCTCTACGCTCCACCAGCAACAGAAATTAGATGCAATTAGTTCACTCAGTTACAACTCCACCTCCCAGCGTCTGCCCCGTTACATTATACAGATAGTCTATGCTCCACGCTCTGTCAGGTCTGACACTGCCGCTTTCCAATTCAAATCTTCCCTAAGGATTCATTTCTTGCACCGTGTTCAGGAAATGAACCAGCAAGAGCAAAACGAAATAAAAAATCCTAATCATGCTGTTCTCCAGACTCTCCAAAGACTTCTGTGCACCTATCTCTTATTTAGGCTGTGAGACCTTCCTGGCAGAATTTATAACATCTGATAGGAGTATTACATCAAAGATAAACGGGCACAAGTTTGTGCTTGCAGCAGGTTCATGCACCATTTGCCGGCTGATTGCACGTGGCCAGCAATGCTCAGCAGTGCTGCCTCCCTTTCTTGCTTTTTCTTGTTTTTCTGCAATTTCCCTCTCTCAAAAACCCCCTGCCAGGTAGGACCTACCAGCTCTCCCTGCCAGCCAGCCATAGCTCCTTGCTTCTCTTAGTCAGCTTGGCACCAGCTCTGCCTCAACCACCAGGTCGAGGAGGTGTAAATAGCATACCTAAGACGCGGCATGGCAAAGAATTTGCCTTTGCATAGTGTCTCTGCAGAAGCCAAGAGTCAATGACATGGATACCCTCCAAGGTCATACAGCAAACTAATGAATAGGGAGAATTGTAGTAATAAATTCTTGGCCTCCAGCTTCCATTTCATGCAGCTCCAGCATTATACTGCTTCCCTAGTAACAACCTCAGCATCACAGAGCGTACACACACCAGGCAGCTAGGGCAGTCACAGACCCTGATTGATTTAACAGAAGGTTTAGCTTCTGCTAAATCAAATCACAGCGATTCTTGCTAGATGTCTATATGCAATATAGAGTTTTGGACTACCCTCAGCTGTTTAGGGTCAGATTTTAAACCAAGCCTTTAAGTGGTCATTACTTTGGCTATATCTTTCTATTTCAAATTCACTTAAGTGTCCTCCGCTTTATTTATGTCTGTCTGCAAAAGGAGTATATCTCCATTTACTCCATGTAGTTACAGGACTGAGGTGTAGAATGATTCTGGAGAGTCCCATGAAAACAAAGAGGTTGCAAAAATCTCAGGATTATCATTATTTTCAGTTCTTCTGCATATAGGTCAAAAGACCAGTAGCATGCTCCAAAGAAATAAAGCACGCCAGGAACGCGGCAGTTCCACAGGGCTGGAATCTGCACTGGTGCTCTCTGCACGGCTGAATGCGACTGATTCAGATCTCTATCAGTCTGACCTTATGGCACAGCCTTCATAGCTAAGAGGAGGGGAAACAAACCCGATATGGATCTCTATATATCTATATCTGCATCTATATGTATATACAGTCATATACACACATATGTGCCCATATATACGCATGTGTGTACACAGAGCATGTACAGTAATTTTCACCTTATCTGAGATAAAAAATGATTGTACAAAACTAAAACAATTAAAGTAAGAAAATGATCATATAAAACCTTATGCATTATTCTTGTATTAACATGCCCCATTTATCCACAACTATTCAGTCCTGTCAAAACCGGTAACACACCCATGAGACAGAAGTACATTTTTTCTTACCAAATGACCGGGCAGGAGTTTCTTTGTATACATATTTACTAAATATTGCCTTTAGAAAGCCATCCCTCCCAACACTTAGCACACGTCATGTACAACACGTGTCTCCTATTCTGAGTCCATTGAAAAATGCTAATATCTCATTTGCTGCTGTGGGAGAATGGATGACAAATGCTAACTGCTAATAAATAAGCAGTGTAACTGAATGCGTTAGTAACTCATGAAACTATAAGAAAGCTTTTCTTATTGCACATTGGAGGGATATGTATCTAGACTGGTAGTAAAAACATGATTTTGTATCCTATTTCAATATCTTCCAAGTAAATACGAAGCTTTTGTCTTTTAAAAAACATTAATTGTTTTGTATATGATACTTGGCAATAAATACATTTATGAACTTTTAAATAATTTAATTTTGATGACATTTTAAAATGAAATATGGTGGCAAAAGTTTGAATTAGGTTTTGGTGTAAAAAGCATGAAAAGTGAAATTATTAATTTAGTAAATCTAATAATTATAATATTATTAAATAACCTAAAATACTAAGGTATGTTATTTCTGAAGTATAAGCAATATTATTTTTCAGCATGTTTTTACTAAAAGAACAAAACTTCAACTATTTTATTCAACAAAATAAAGTGTTACTATTAAGACATGTGCAAAACAAAGACATTTTTTGATGGCAACACTGAAAAGTGCAGGCTATCCTCCTTCCCTTAAATGAATACATATTTATACAAGAACCTTACTCCTGAGATTTGTGACGGATTTGAATAGAGAACTCATCAGTTTCTGTCATCTTTCACAGTATTTTTGTTGTGTTCCTGCCAGATTTGCTAAGCGCTCATCTTTACTTCCTACCCCAAGCCTGACCAGCACAGTGTGACAGTGAGCTTAAAAGCAGTGGAATATTGGATACCCATTTATATTCTATTTATTGCTCCACAAAGATTTATGATTTTTTTCCTCCCAATTTCCCTACGAGGCAGCATGACCATTTGGGAGACAAAATGAGAAGTCAATTTGCCCAGGCTCTCCCGAAACACCTGATGTAAAATCCAGCTCCTCGGTGCAGAGAGCCTCCTCCTTTGTCTCCTCTCGCAAATTAGAAATCCTTTGGAGGATTCTCCTAAGTAGAAAAACCTGAGGAGCTGGGTACTTTTTTCTGCCTTATGAGTATTTCCCGACTGTGTCTCTAAAGGCAAAGGCAAAAGATGAGCTCAAAACAAAACAAAACACAACAAAACAAAACACAAAAGAAAAAAAAAAGCAAAGCAAAACCAAATGCCAAGACAATGGAGTCTCAGGCAGAAAACCCCAGAAACTCATTCTGCAAAGAGCTGTGTCACCGCAGTGGCACTCAGATGCGGCAGCTGTGACCCATACGGCACCCGCAACCGATGCTGGCAGCTGTCCCGAGCACCCCTTGGCTCTCACACCGGTTTCTCTCTCCCCTCCTCTCCCTCTTTTCCCGGGGAAGCTGATCCAAAGGTAACAACCTCCACGTGAACCCTGGCCTTACAGCCGAGCTGGCTGGTTTCTGAACTGATCCAGAAGATTATTCCTCAGTCTGCAATGCAAACGTCCCGAGAATTTTAATTGTCTTATAAAAAATTTTGCTGCAAGTGACAGCTAAACAAAGGTGTAAATACCATGGCTTGTCCCGTGCTACTTGAAACGTAAGACCACATGGCTTCCTCTGCATATTGCATTTATTTGCATCAAGCAAAAGAGTCATTTTATGAAAAACCAGTCTATCCTAAAAATGTTTCTCAAAAGAGCAATGATCTTTTAAACTGTATTAAAAAGTTCCTATTATTGACTTTTTAGAATAATGACAATAAAAAGATTTAAAATGTGTCCTTTATTTTTCTTATTGTTGTAATGACTCAGGATTTTCCATGAATGAAGGATATATGGAAATCTTGTTTTACAGTGAAGCAACTGATAAACTATTGGTGAATGATTTCTAATAAAAAATCTTAACTTTCTCATCTCCTAAGATGGAAGTTCAGCTCTTTTCACTCTATGAATACAGAATAAAAAAAATCTCTCAAAATAAATAGGTTTGAATGTATTTGCTCACTTAAAACTACTCATTATAGTTTGCATGTAATCACTGAAGTGCTATTTAAAGCAGGGCATGCTGTTTACACTCTAAGTAGCATAAAGAAATGTACATATACCAAGGGCTTCACCACAGGTCAAACCCCTTCAGCAATGGGCTTGCAAAGGGATAACATAAAAGCTGGCTCTGCCCTGAGACTATCACAAAACCCAAGGTGCTGACGGGAGGGAAGGTAGGAAGGAACCAGGTAACAAGGGGCAGAAGATAAGCAAGGCAATGGGGTACCTCATGGGACAGCTATGCCACTTCAGGTTGATGAGCTTTGGGTTTTTTTTGTGGGGGCAAATCTCCTGTTTTGTTTGCATGCTCTCCAGAGAAGGTCTAGGTTTTTGTTGGTTTTTAATACAGGCATACCATTTATTCCTTAGGCAGGGCATACATCTTTAAATTGAAGCACAGTATACACTAGGGTACATTCCCACGCTTTCTCCTCTTAATAACACTAAAAATGACCTGAGGAGTAGATAACCAAAAAGGCATCATCTCAGTTGGGGGCAGCTGCTCGTACCACAAGGCACTGTTTGGTTCTTGCTGTTGCAGGATGCGAGGGCCAAAACTTAAGAGGCAAATTCTGCTTTCACAGTGTGAAATGGTGGACTAGTAAGCAGGACAAAAATCACAGAAGCATTTTCCTTAATCAAATTAATAGTTTCTGCGGAAAGGTAGGGCTGCTGGTCTACTTATTGACTTCTCTGGCACGGCTGCAGCACATAATTTAATCCAGAGCATCTAACATGCTTTGAATCTGAAAACTTCTTCCACCAAGAAAGAATACATAGAAGTAATGGCACAAAAGCACTTTCTATAGCGCTACTCCTCTTAACGACTGGAAGGGCTTTTTCTTATGCTTTTCTGAATCATGTTTCCTGTTGAAAAAAGCATTGAATTAGATAATGTTACTGAAAGGACTACTCCTGCCATTATCATATACAACACTATTTTACTGAGCAACAGAAAAGGAACAAAGAGAAGAAATTCCCCCCCCCCCCCCCACCGATCTTAAATGCAGCTTTTAAAATGTAATCATTTAGGGCAGGAAAACGTTTCTCTGCAAAGATGAAAGGCATTTCTGAAGGAGAAAGGAGCAAACTGTTCCCGTCAGTCCGCCAAAGGGATATATGAAACTGAGACTGCAAAGCGCTGGGATGAGCCGGGAACCTACCCGCAACGCTTTTGGGGGTGCAAACCCCGGATTTCATGAAGCAAAACCAGCCAACAGTTGTTAAACCACCATGTGGACTAGTTAGTGTCACTTCTCCAATTTACAAAGTTACAGTGGAAACAGATACGGAAGCACTACAGAGAGTTTTGGGGTAAAAAAGCAGCTGTGTAAAAGCAATTTACCTGCAAAAGGAAGAAAGAACAAAAAGGCCCATTTTCCTACTCTTTCTCCTATTGACCAAATAGCCAGTATTACGCCTCATTCCTCCAAGCGAAGAGTCTGTATCTACTGTACTTGGGTAGAATAGCAAGGCTAGGAATCCTGCCTATTATTTGTCAGTGAGAAGTATTGCTTTTTATGGAGCTTACTCCACACTGGGGAAAAAAAAAATGTGAATTTTTCCCTTCCTCCCAGAGGAAAGCAAAAAACAATAAAGACACAGTCAAATACTATCCTCTGTCCAGTTAACTGAGGTTATGAATGCAGGACAAGCCACAAGTAGTTACCTGAATGTAGAATCCAAATTATGGACTCACAAGAAAACGGAAATTCATGTATACCTATTCCAGTCCTATATACCTTTTCAAGGTGTGACATACACATATTTCATATAGTCAAATAGCACACCGTCTTTGATCAGTAAGAATCGCCATTTTTTGCTTCTATTCATAACATCCTATGTGGTATTTTGGGATGCCAATGAAAACAGAACTATCAGTTCTTGGCCCAAAAGCCAGGGTCCATTTTCTGGCTCCTTTTTGAAATACATCAAACATACATAGCTAGCTTAATGTGTCTTTTGGAGAACAGCAGGGCACACCATTATCTACGGTTTTATGCAGCTTTCTACTAGATATGGTCAAAATATATTTTAAAAAGAAAAGATACAAAACTCAAATGTCAATGCATGCTGTCCCATGTTGAAGAAAAGACAATTTGTCTTTCAGTCTCCTGAAATCAACCCACACTGAAAAAGGTCCGTTACCTTTTTTGCGCCTTGTTCTTCTTCGACACCATCCCCTATAACAACATACACTACTTTTCTTCCAAATCTTTGAATTATTCGCTCAAAACAACTTTCCTTTCCTGAAAGAAAAAGATCAGACTATTCAGGACAGGTGGTGATGGGATGACAACAAACAAATCACTTTTAGGCCTGGACCTCCCCAAACGCTTTGAATACCTAATGAGAGCTACTGGGAAAGAAGAGCTTCTGCTGCATGATGATGTATCAATGCTGATAGCAGCTTTACTCCCACCACAGCAGCTGACAGGCAACCTTAAAATCTGCTCCATGAGGTCCTTTAGTACACACACCATGGTAGACATAGTGTACTAGAGGTCCGCAATATTACCTTTCTTGTCTCATTCCCTCATCTGAGACAGGTTTCAGGGGGAATTTCCCTAGGAAAAGAATCCTCTGCTGGCTGTTTACGGGCAGTATCCTGAACTGAGCAAACTGATTGAATCTGAGTTTAAATTCTAGCTTGTGCTCCACAACCTGTGACAAGATTAATCACAGCTCCTGAAACAGTAGTATCCTGACTTAGAAGGTCACCCAAAAGATTTAGATTTAAACGCCTGTAATCCAATACATGGGCAAGGTCCTTGATCCTGCACTGGGATCCATTAATGTGGCTCATTACTTCACTGCACAGACCTAGGGAAATGATCCCAGTGCTCCAGTCCTACACGCAGGTACCAATATTGGGAAGCTTCAGCTATTGGGAAGCCAGAAAGAAATTAAATGCTTACAGTTGAGTTCTCTCAAATGTCCCCATTCTGAAAGATTACTTCAGTTTGGTCATGGTACGTGCTTACCTGTGTGTCTACAGCAACCAATGGGAAAATCATGTTTTTCAAAACAGTTATTTCAGCTACAGAACAATACCAGCATAAGAACAAATAGGTTGGAAATTTAAAAAAAGTTTCTAGCCAGCAGAGAAGCCAAATTACTCAATGACACCCTTTAACAGCAGTGCCAGGCATAAGAAACCTCCAACACTCACTAGGCTGAAACGGTGCTTGAAAATTATGAATCATGTCATGTTACAAAAATCTCATGATTTCCTGTGACAGTCAGTGACTGAATGCAGTTTTCCAAAAATACCCTTCTGTCCTGTGTAAGTGAAGTCACAAGTGAATATTTATTAAAATACGTTTTAATTAAAATGTGTATTTAAAATATTATAAATCGAAGTTTAAATTTACTTTAAAGTTTTGACAGATGGTACCATAACATTTCTATCCAGGAAACAGTTTTAAATCTTTTATGGTAATGCTTTCAATTTTCTACATAAAACTCTCAACCAGTTTTTTTTTTCTTTAAAAATAAAATCAAACAAAAATAACCCACCATTTTTTCTTGGCCATTTGAGCTTCCTTTACTCTAGATACTTAAGAACACATGAAAAATGTTTTCATGTAGCCCACAATTTTGAGGGAATCCGAGACAGAATAGATATGTCATAATCACATTAAAAACTACAAGCACCGCTGCCATCTGGTCCTATGTACTTCTACATACTCAGAATAACATCTTTTATATTGAACCAGAAAACAGAAATAAACATTTGCCCAGCTGAAGTTTATTACAGTCAGTATGAATGAACTTAAATAATTACATTCTGCACCAAAACATTCTTGCTTCTGGTATATTGTTTACCAAAATGTGCTCCAGAGCCCATGAAAACAAATGGAGCAAGCGCTTACTTTTACAGAATTACTTCTGCTAATCTAGGGCGACTTCAGCATTCTGTACTTACTGCCTACTAAAAAGCCTTCTCAACTGCTAGATAGCCTTATAATTTTGAGAAATGATGACAAAAAAGCAACTATATTTCCTCCTAACAGCGTTAATAGAGTTTTAGGAAGCTTTCTGTGCTGGATCATGTAAGAAATAAATATAGATTACAATATCTTCTTATTTAGAATTACAGCTTCAAATGTATCACAACATTATAAAAAGAGCTCACCTATTTTAGTTGCACTGTAAATATTCTCTATGGGAAATACAACCCCTAGTCCATACAACAAGACTTTTGCCAGAGCTGGAATTAGCTGAGTAGTTGTTACGAGAATGTTCACACAGTTTGTCCTATGGAAGAGAAAACGCAAACATACTTTTCTAACAAAGCAAAACAGAACAAAACAAAACAAAAGAAGGAAAACTTTATCCCTCCCATCAGAACTCCTCACTATTATTATTGCCACTTACAAAGAATTTTTTTTTCCATCTTACAGGAGGGCAAAGTAGAGTGGCATAGTCAGACCAGAACAAGATATGAGACAAAGGTCCTCCAGGTTCAGCATTTTGCCCACCAGACCAGGCAGCCTTTTCCAGTTCATCACAAGACATCCTAGAATTTCCTAACTACCCCATATTCTTTGTACTCACCTTGAATGAATGAGGGTGAGTGCTTTCAGTGCAAGTGTTAACCAAGAATCCGTCAAAGCTTCAATCTCTGCTCTTAGTTGTAACCAAGCCTCTCTTTTTGCTGGACCAAGAAGACCTGCGGAGTAGATAAGGGTATGTCTGCACCAAAATTAAATGATGATCTGTCATTTTCCTTTGCTTTCATTAGCTCAGAGACAATTTTCCACACACTGCAACCTAAACAGCTCACTAAACCCTACCATGTTACAAAAGGAACAGAAACCAAAAGTTCTTCCCTTTTACTACTTCTAATCTATATTTGTTGAATACTCCAGAGTCACTTGCCTCCAACATTATTTTTGTAGGTATTATATATTTCTTTTACTCGTCTGTAGCGGAAAGCCAATTTTCGCATCCAGTCCACTCCTCCACGCACCCCCGTTGCGAGGCACAAATTCGCACTGGTGGCAGCTGCGGGAAAGCCGTCTGTTCCAAAGTTATACGTGCTATTCAGAGATAAGAAAACCCCCAGATTAACAAAAGGCAACAGGCTACATTCAACCACCAGCTACTCACTTTGCTGGGTTGCAAAGGCTAAGACCGCTAAAAAGAGAGCAGGCTACTGTAAGCATTACAGCAGCTCACTGTTTTCCCACGAAGGAACTTGCAAAGCAACCTTTTCTCTTGTTCAGTTCTCTTGTACCTTAAATCTTGACCGTTGTCATCTGAAGACACGTCGTCAATGTGAACCTGGTCGCATTCCTAAGGCGACAGAAAGACTTTGTAATTTCCTTGATCTTGCAAATCTCGAAAATAAAGCGATAAAAAACTATGAACAATCTACTCATCAGGGATATTTTTAATTGCGGAAATCAGTAGATGGCAGTCTTGTTAAAACAACTATTGTACCTATTCCTTGTGCTCATTTCTTAGAATAAATGCACACCATCATTAGCTACTACTGTTAAATGGCTCTCCGAAAACACATTTTTGTGTTTAGAAAGGAAAGTGGTTAAAAACAATTAGCATATGTGTTCCATAAACGTTCTTGTAGCCTTTCAGGTACCTTAAAACATCATGCTGCTCAAAGCTGATTCAGTCAGTGCGTAAGTGTAACTGAAACCAGACATTTTTGGTAAATGTAACATATTAGAAAAATTAAACCTGATGCTAACCACCAATGAAATTATGACCTCTGATTGCTGTTGAGCCACACACCAACACAGCCTGAGGCCAGTGTTTCAGAGGAGTGCAGACAAAAAATCTGTTCCTAGTTTGCCATTCATTTGAGAGTTGTGAGTTTCCTTCTCTCTTTGGTCTTAGTGCATGAAAGCAGCATGCCAAGATGAAGAAAATCTGAATAGAAATAGCCAAATCAAACCATCTTTCTTCAGCGACTTGTGTGCAAACTAAGATGTCACATTCATAATTAGTTTTATCCATTGCTAAATTAAAAATTGTAACGCACCTTGTTTATCCACCAAAAAAACCCATTAGGACATTACTATTAACAATTTAACTTTTGGCAGGAAAACAAATAAACCTCTGGCACTCTAGATCAATCTCAATTCAATGCTTGAAACAATAATGGATTTCAATTATTTTAATAATTTCCTTTTCTCTCCCTTAATGTGAAGTCCTATAACAAACATGATCTATTTTAAACATGAAAATACTGCAATCTTTTATTTTTGTGTTACTGCTTTCCTCTGAACAAATTTTTCTCTCTCCATGGATTTGTGAGGAAGGGAGGGAAGACAGAAGTGGAAAGAAACTCAAACCAGCTGTTCCCTAACAGAATTAAAATCATGACCCTCAACCCTTTTTCTAAAACATCTATTTTCCAGCCAACCCTCTCCCAGCAAGCAGCAAGCTCCAAGGAGGAAAAGACTTTGACCCTGTAACCTTCTCCTCCTCTCCTGAGGTCAACAACCTCAGATAAGAAAAAAGCTGAAGAAAGGTCTATTTGGCCTTACATGATGGCTGTGGAGACTAGATTTTTAAAAGTGTAGGTCTGCAAAAAGTATCTCAGAAACTTTTCAAACAAGGTGTGGTCTTTTGCACTTGTACAACATATACTTATTCTTACTGTAATAAGATATTCTTATTATAATATAATAAATATTCTTACTCTTTTGTATTTTATGCATAGGTAGCTTGTGCTAGAGAGAGAGGCAAGAGTGACAACCAGCACAGGAAAGACAAAACTACATTTGCTCATATTTAACCACCATACAGAGAATTTCCTCCTCAGGCAGACAAAATGTATTAGATGTACAGACACAGCTGAAATTACAAGTGTGAACATATGTTGCCAAGCTTTGAAAATCAACTTAGCTAAAAAAAAGCCGGAAGCTTCTTCAGCAAGTTATCAAATTCACAGAAATTAAGGTTTTTTTGTTTACAACTGAAAGCAACTGTCCATCCAAATGCCTATGAAGTTAATGATTCAAATGTGAACTGAATGTAAGTTAATGAAGGGACACTCTCCTGAACCCACGAGTTTCCCATTTTAGTTACTCTTCCATGGCTCAGTGACTTCTCAAATGCTCCACGGACAGAAAATTTAAGCTTGAGTTGTCAATGTAGCAGTGAAAATTATCATCAAGTCAATAGCCTCCTCCCCAGCTTGGAAACTATGAATGACAACTGGAACATGTTTCTGGAGAAGAGGATTCAAAATAGAAATCTGGGAAAAAGAAACAACTTTTTTGGTAACCACAAAACTAAAAGGAGGAGTAGACACTCTT
>NW_009604125.1:18976-57803 GCF_000690535.1 Cariama cristata
AGGAGCTGTTGAAAGAAGGAATAACTCAACAAACTTCCAAATTCGACTCTCTCAGGCAAAACATAGAGGCAGGAAGGATGGGACCACTACATCTTATATCTCACAGTTAGAGGGGACTTGGAACTTTAAGTTACAGTGCAAGGTCCTGGGACCACCACAAGCCCTAGGACATCACAGACATTCTCCCCTTCTGTCTAATCACCTGTTTGGTAGGTAGGTAGTGAGAACTGAAATGATACATCAGAAATAGAGATCATGGTATTGAAAGAAAGGGGGATTTTGGAGACAAAAACCCAGAAAAGAGACAAGAGACTAAAAATTGGTGGGGTAAACATATAGAAACAGTGTCAAGAAAGCAAGCAAACTGAGATAAAAGGTCACAAGCATCACAAATCTCAGGTGAAATGCTGAATATAATGGAGAGAGAGAGTGTGTCCTCTTTTGTCAGGAATAAAACAAAAAAAGTCAAGTCAGGAGGGGAGTGAAGCAAAATAAAAGCACAAGAGACACACCTTATAATTCGGAAAGGATTAAAGACCAATGTGATTGACACTACGTTACAACTAAAGGAAGGTCACAAACAGTGCACGACTGTTTTGTTCCTCTTGAGTGGCACGACACAGCTTTGAGGTTAAATGCGAGCTTTGAGTGCCAGGTATTTTTTCACGCTGTCTAGCTGACTTGGACTTTGGGCTAATAAGCGACGGGTGCATTTTTCAACCTCTGAACATGGGAAGGAAAAACGCTCACTTAGCACTTCTTCTTTTAGCAATAAAGTTATCTAGGAATAACTCTTCAAAGAAGCCAATTACTTGCCCATCATTAATTGATCTGGTCCAACTTTCCTTCAGAACACTTTGTATTTGTTTTCATCTGCTTGCTTTGTGTGGAGCATTTTGTTTGTGAGCGAAGACTACCTGAGACACTGTTCAGTCCCCTGATTAGTTATAAGCAAGCACCCACACGTTCAACATTCTAAACCAGTACTTAACTCAATATGGACCAGAATCAGGGATACGCTAAAATGAAGTTTGACACTGACCAACATATAAAGTATGCACTTCCAACCAGTATATTTTTGCAAAGATATATTTTAATAAAAATACAGAGACTCATAAAATCCTCAAGTACTTCCCAAAAAAGCTTCTGTGATGGGAGCCAACTTAGAGCTAAACATCCATTCAGAAAAAAAAAGTAAATATTGGTATGTTTGCAGGCTTACCATTTCAAACTTTCACAGATATATTTGACAGTTTTGTAAAATTTTCATAGGAAATACAGTACGAATTTTCTCCCCCTAAATTCTCTGGCAAAGTGATACCTGAAATTAATATTGAAAGTCCTTGTAGAAACACTATAAATACATGTTATTTATGCAGATGTATTTTATTATCATAGAATCAGTTTAGCAGTCAGCTCCAAAGCAGAACATTAAAATAGTTGGATTCTCCTTTAAAATAGGCTATTTTGGCAAGGAAGGAGCAAAATATCCTGTGGCTTATGTATAAAGATTATGCAGCTAGCTGTGTTTTGCTCCTAAAGGTGTTGACCTTGCAACTTCAGTGTATTCGGTTTGAAATCTTCATGAGGGACTAGAAGTGATGACATGTGTGCACTGAAGGTTTGGATTTCAGTCAGACAGGCTGAGATGCAGCTCTGCACTTTGGGATCAGTCCCTGGAAAGCAAAATGCACTTGGTAGAGTTCAGGGATAATACTTTCAGAAAGGCAAAGCATCTTAGATACCTAAACCCTATTCTCACACAGGTCTATCTAAATTGCACTGATTGTAATGAAACCATTGCCAAAGTGCTTAACTTTCATTTGAAAATCAGAGTTGGGCTACTAAAACATACAGAAATTTTAAAAGACCTTATTCATGGTGCCACATGCATGTTCTGTGTATGAGGGGCAGACACAGGATAGGACAGGTATTCACAAAGGGTAATTTAGTCTAGGGAAGCGACGCTGCTCTGTTTCAGATCTCTGCTGCAAATCTCTTGCAGCCGTGGCCAGAAATTATAGGGCAAGTTGGTCAGAAACCTGAATCAGTTGTTTTTTCTTGGTTGGTTTTTCTGTGCAATCGGCACACTAGCTTGACGGCCACTGTGGGAAACGGCAGGAGAGTGGGGCTGGGCAGTGGGAGCTGGACCAGTCCTCCTGGCATCAGTCTGGCAGCTGCCCAACGCAGCATCCCCAGAGCTATGTCAAGTAAGTGCCATCTGGAAGCTTGGGAGGTTTGTTCAAAAGGCTTCATGGAGAATGACATTTTCAGAAAAAAATCGAGGCAGAGAGAAAATGAATCTTCTGCAAAGGAAGAAAGCAAGTCCTTTCAGTTCAGGAACGGTAGCATGAAAGAGAGTGTGCTGCGAAATGCAGGTGGATTTAAAAGCTTGTAGGCGGGAGACCCCAGCAAAAGCTACTGTCAAGGGAGAGAAAGGAGACATTTCCTACATACCTTTACAGTGCAAGTTTGGATGAGGGAGGATGCTAGGTAGGTGACATAAAACATTAGTAATATGCTCAAAGCATGCTCAAAAAGATAACATTAATGGTGATATTGGGGGTTGTCTGTGGTCCTACCGATCAGCCTAAGGGAAAATGAGAGTGTCAGGATGTGTAACTTAGCAAAACCACCTAGAGTAGTTCAAGAAGTTACTGTCCATGCTGTCCTTTGCTGTTCTCTTGCACAGCTGGCTTGCACGGATCCATGTGTTTGCGTCCCTCAGACCTTTCAGTGCCACAACTGGTAGCTTAGCTTGAAACAAATCTCCTGCAGCAGCTCAATTAAACCAACAGACATTGCACAGAATAACTGAGACTTGTTTCTATGTTCCCTTCCATTAGGTCTGCCTCAGGGCTTGAAGCAGCAGCAGATACGTGCTTGCAGGAGCTCCTTAAAACTGCTGCAATCATTTGCTAAGTGAAAATATGTCTCCAGCGAAATGCAGTAAGCCAAAGAAAAACAACAATTGAAAATTAATGACTAGATGAGTCCAGCCTAAGATGTGCACATGGAAAGCTTGTGTCTTCTCCTTCCTCCATTCCCAAAGCGTTTGCAAACTCCTTCCTGCTAACTTTTCCTCCTTCTCTTTTCTGTTTTTGGATGACAAGCCAAAAATTCCCAGAGATGCTCCACAGTCATCATTCACAGCTCTTAAAATGCCTGGACCTATGTAGTCTTCTGGAATCATTCCTTTAAACTAACTTAGGATCTTTATAAAGATTCATATGTAAAGCATTAAGTTATGGCAGAAATGTTCTGCAAATATTTATATTACTTTCCTCCTTCACTACCACCCATCAAGTTGTGCACTTCTGCCATAATTATGTAAAATATGCCTCACTACTCAATTTACTGTAGGAAAATTAATAATAATTAAAAAAAAGAGAGATTAAGGCTGTTACAAGAGTTCCTCTTATCTGTGCCAATACTACATGCCAAGTGGTGTGACATAATGGCTAGCATGCTGATCCTCTACATTTCTGTGTTGCAAAACTAACAAAAATAAATCTAATAATTCTGCTGTCTTTGAATAAACACTGAGTGTAAGATAACTCTGGACAAGTTTGCACATTATGAAAAGGAATAACATGAATAATACTATGAACATAACCTCAGAGGATGCCAAAGTATTATAGTCCCAAATCTGCTGATTATAGCTAAAATGCATTTCCACATTTGGTTAATCTTCTTAATTTACCGTGAGAAAACTAACACCACGCTGTCAACTAATTGTTTCAATACCTTAGTCTGCAAAGTCAAATGAGAGAGGGAAAAAAACCCAACCAACAACCACCCTTCAGAACAAGCTATTTTCATTTTGCCTTTACATCAGCGTGCCCTTTGAGACATCCTGGAAGCTGGCCAACTCACAGGAAATGATTTCTGGGATTCTCTGTTCCTCTCATATCTGTCATTATGCAATTACATCCACTGCTTCATTTTCCCTACTGAACAGTAGAGAAATTTGGTCATGTACATGTGAGAACAGATCTGGCATAACAAGTTAAAGCTGTAATCCTTTATAAATGTGATGTATCTGAAAAAGCCTTAATTAAAAAAAAAATCCTCAAGTGTACACTGATACGTTTTTAATGCAGCTTTTTATGACAGCAGTACCTCTGTTTATGTCTTTTCAAGAAATAAGATATATACCCTTTAAGATATATATCCTTTCAGATTATTATGTGCTCTACAAATACTCATCACTTCTACAAGCCATCACAGTGTGCTTCCTTGGGAAACAAGAGGCTTACAGATTATCAGAGAATGTTTTTCGAAGTAACAATTACATATTCCAAAGCTAGTTTGTGAATGACTGGGTTTTATTATAAATCTGTTGGTTTCTACATCTTTTTAGTTATAATTACGACTATCTTCCTGCAAAATACAAAACAGATTGCTTCAACTAGTCTCTAATTTTAGAAAAATAACATGCAAGGATCCCAACATTATTTAACAGTAGTCATTAAACTTGACCAGTAAATCTCCATTTTTCCCTTGACTAGAAGGACAGCAAAATCTCTAGTATGCGTACAGGTTAGAAAAGTGACATTACATAGAACACCAGCACACCTATATCCTCTGTGTGTGTGTACATATATATATGTATGTATGGCCTGTGCCAAATGCTCCTCTACTGTACTTCCGTATTTGCTAAATATGTAAAAACCTCTGCACTTCCTTTCAAGTCAAGGCAATAAAAGCTGAAGTGCTGAACTTCCTAACCCATCATTGCAGAGTGCCTGTTAACATACAGCGCAAATCCATGTGAAAAAGTAGAGACTATGGTTCACAGGTTCTCAACACTGGCACTCAATTGGCAGGACCTGTCATCTCTGTCTAGCCTGCACTTTGTGACCCTAACATTTTCTCTTCTTTCCCACCACAATTATTCAGTGCTGAAGAAAAAAGGTGCAGATTACCTGTGGGTCAGGCACAGGATATGAAGAACAAAGAGAGTTCTTGAAATCCACTTCATTCTGTCTGACAATTTGTGGATGAACAGTCAAGGAATTAAATCGGGCTGTGAAGGCTTTCAAAACACCCCCATTTTAAACTTAAGACTATAAAGAGAAGCTTATAGTGTAAAAAACAAAACAAAACCAAAACCACCAAAAAACCAAACCTCACCTTTTACTGTTAAAATAGCAAATCAAAACAACAAAAAAAAATTAAGATTATTAGCTATATAAACTATTAGCTATTATAAACACTGAGGACTAAGAACTGAAATTATTTAACAAACTCATTTTCATAGCCAATGACTTTGGAGTGTTCTCTGCACCGAACACATAACCTTTTTAGAATGCACAACGGATGCCATTCTTTTCTAATAGAAAAAGTGATTAAAATCATATTTTGCCTGCTCACACAAACAAGTGCATTTGGATTAAATATGATACTCCTAAAGTAAACAGTGTTTGTTCCAAAATAAATATAGATCTTATTCTGCAACTTGTGTTTATTGAAGTAGCTACACTAAAATCAAGGTTTACATTTTCATTTTGGCTGCACCTTGTAACTGGAAGAATCCAATTTAAAACAAAACATGACCTAAAGAAGTATCTATATAGCAACTGTAATGTGCCGGTTACATTCCCACAGCAAAAGAAAACTATTTTGCTAGTTTTCTTTACGTCATAAGTGTCATGAAGCAGATATTTCAAGAACTGATAGTGTCTTGGTATATGTTACTCGATACATTGAAATCTTTCTATTGAAAAGGAAGACCAAAATGTAAAATCATACCTCTAGCAGAGGGTCAGCAGAGCTCAGGACAATCACAATAAGTGCAGTCCTCCAAACCCCAGAGCTTTCTCGCTTGCTTTAGGGTGTAGATTTGTTGTTCGGGTTCCAGTTGAGAGATATTCCCTATCGTTCCGAATATGTTCATTACATTCCAGTTGTTCAGACAAGATAAAACATAAAACTATTCTGTTTCTGTAATGTAAGATCTTAGGAAAGTGTTTTAGAGTGCCTCTCTAACAATTAATTCTTGCTACAACTCTGACAAAATAATTTGTTATTCTATTTCTGTATATTTTGCAGGAAAAGAGAAGGGAAGAGGAAGCTGTCAGAGAAATAATTTTACCCATAGATAGAAACAGCTAAATACATCTCAAGTTTATCTGTCTAAAAGACTCTGTGTCACCCCTGGAAAGGACAGTGTTAAGTTCAAAACGTCAAATTCACTTTATTTTAAAAGTTCAGCACTTCACATTGTAAATACCTTCTTTACGACATGATTCATGTTATCTACAGATATATACCTTTGTAAAAAGAAAAAAATTCTATGACTAATGAAAGCCAGTGAAAATAAAATATGAACGTGTTTAAAGAAGTAACAAAAGCCATGAACCTGGTCAGCATGTAATGAATTATTCCCAAATGTATTAACTTGAAAGTATACTTTTAGGAACATATACATTTTATTGAAAGTATATACTAAAGGTTGTTCAAATATATTTAAATTTCAAACAATTTCAAAATTAAACCTATGAAATGAATGATTTTTCCATAAAAGCCTGAAAACAATGTCTCATATCTCAGGAAATCAAAGGTTCACATGGAAATTTTCACAAGAAAATGTAAGCTCTCTCTTTCAGTCCCACGCAATGAATCCATTTAAACTTGCTGTGCCTCGGTGCTGTTGATGATCTCCTAAATGCATGCGTTTAAATGAAAGCTACAATGCTTTGGGCTAGCAAGTCTCCCATCCTTGTAATTATCTGCTAATGGGACAAAGACTGAGATTAAAATTCTCTCTGCTAACCTTACCAGTAGAGACAGCTAAAAATTTTGCTCCTATGGGCAGCCTGAAGACCTTTGCACAACACTGCATTTTTCTCCTTCCTTCTCTTTCCCCCCTCAGTATTATGGGGCTGATGTTGACCCCTTTGCCATTGCTCAGTGGCAGAAGGAGGGAGTGAGCGGAGGCACCGTTGCCTTGCCCAGCTGGAGCAGAGGACGATTATCTGCTTTGCCAGAGCTCTAGGAGTGCCAGCTGCATAGGCAAGAGTTTTTGTGCCACCTTACAGCCTTACATTTAGAGAAAGGGAGAAGCACAGGAAGGTAAATAAAGTGATAAAGTGATGCTATGTGTTTGGTAGGCTCCCATGTATTTCAGTTGAGCTGTACGTGTGCAAAGACCACTTTATCTGATTTTCTTGAGAAAGGATATCATATAGGGTCTATTTTCAGTGGCACCTAGTATGAACATACTCATCACTGGCCACATGAAAGAAGTTAAGTCATCAATAAGTTGCATAAGCCTATAGGAATGATCTTCTCAAGTAAGCTAAGGAGGTATTTGTTATTTTTCGTAGTGCTCTCAGGAACCACAGCAGCACATTCCACAAGAGCCACGCATCACACATTTCAGACAGGCTGAAGCTCTTAGCTGGGTTTTGCACACACCAGCAAAGCCTATGAATGAAGATTTCATTTTGCATTTCTGTTCATTTACCTACAGCTGCATGAGCAGTGAAATTTGGGCCCACATTCATGAAGTGGAACTTCATGAGCTTTCTGCAAGTCACCCACGGTTGTAGTATCACATAGAGGAGAAACTATTTCTACTCACTCCCTCATATACATATCAGGGAAAATTGCTTACCATGATTTGTATTTCCTTTCCTTTCTTCCCTTCCTTCCTGCAGCAAAACTGAGCTGCTCCTGGATTGCTACTGTGGAAAACTAAACGCAAATAGATAGGCTTTGTGTCTCAGTCTGAATGTGCTAAGATAACTGCTCTGATGCCTGTTGGAAGGGAGTCCACAATTGTTGACGTGTTCATTACAAAGTGAATTCTCCTGCTCTTCACAGGACTTGAAGTACCTTAAAAATTAGGTTTACACCTATAAATAAATGTAGTGCTGCCAAAAAAAAAAAAAAAAAAAAAAGCTCTACTGAAGCTTTTGCAATAATCACATTCAGCTTTCCCAGAACTCTCTGTTGCCAAAGGTGAACTATCAGAAGTTGAATCACAGGCTCTTACAGGCTCTTCATAAAGCATACCTAGCCCCATTCTGGTTGGGAGGTTCCCATTACAGACATTACAAACATCAGGAGGAGGGGCATTCTTATTTCAGCCAAACGAGAAAAGGCATTTCTTAATAGATATTCCACTGTAGGGCCCTGGATGACTCTATTCTGGGTGACCAGGGATTAGTTCAGCTGCCATCCTTACAGTATTTGAGAGTGGGAGGGA
Source organism: Cariama cristata (assembly GCF_000690535.1). NCBI lineage: Eukaryota > Metazoa > Chordata > Aves > Cariamiformes > Cariamidae > Cariama > Cariama cristata. The sequence goes on from NW_009604125.1 coordinate 27,192, forward strand.
GATAATTCAGCCAGCTTGGTCTGAAGTTTTCCTCTCCCTGCAACCATCTCTTGTATCTCACCAGGAACAAGGCTTATTCAACAGCCTTTCCTGTAACTGCTTTTTTTTTTTTTTTTTGAGTTTGATGGCCCAGAAATCTATTTTCAGTATGTCCTACAGTCCTTTCTACTCGTTTGTGTAGTAAGTGACTACAGTTGTTTCTTACTCAACATCCAGCTAACGAATTATGAAGTAAGGGCCAAAGGTTCACTAAGACTTTCCAGGATCCAGCCTTCAACCACAGCCAAATCAGACTAACTCTGCCAAAATCAGATAGATGCCTCAAGGAAAACACCTATTCCTCACAGCAGTAGAACCAGACCTAGTGGTCGAACATGAACTTCTGTCCATTGTTCACTGCTAAATTAAAGTCATCTGGCAAAACCCACCACTTTATGAAAAGCTGGACTGTTATCTTCTCAGTTCTTGTATTACCAGCAATAAATATTCACATGATCAATATGACTGATTACATTCAACAGTCACCAAGAGCTGATTCTGTTTTCAGCTGCATCTTTAACTATCACACTCTCTTGAAAAGTACTTTTTAAAAAAGTATTTCTTTCATGGATTGGTTTTGAAATATGTTTAGTGAAGAAATATTTCTTAGAATATTAACGCACATGCTATTTTTCTGGTTTGAGAGAATGTGAAATGTAATGTTCTTAAGAAATGTGTTTTCTGTGGCATCACTTTAGTCAATATTTACTTCTGGGTCAGTAAACCCACCCCTTGACCTCAAGAGTGGTTAATCTCCACCTATCAACAACACTGTTGCTCTGTACTGGATAATTTTCTTTTTTTTTTTCCCCTGACATTGACACAGTTAGGTTGATTTTCATCCTTGCTGGTACATCATTGGTGACCCCAGCAGAACAAAGCAAATTCATGCCATAATGCTATACCGAGGTCCTGCAACGCTCTGAGACAAGTTCACAAATGAAATGTTTTAAATAGAACTGGGATAATTGTGCATGAGGGAAACAAAGAGCAGGAAGCACTCACAGCTGCCGTGTTTACCTCTCAAACAGCTGCTACCTATTGCTTTAAAAAAAATCCCAACCAAAATAGTAACAAATCCCTCCATCCTCCAACAACTTTCTTTATGAATGACTGAACAATTAAAATCCATAAAGTTGCTGTATGGTTTGGGGAGGATCATTAAATTCTATGCAACTTTACTCCTCATCTCAAATGGAAGATAATATCGGCTCTAATAGTGGTACTGCAGACTTAATCAATGGTTTAATCTTTTAAGCATTCTGAAAGATTATCACAAACCAAACCTAAGTGCAGTAACTGTTAATATCAACAAAGTTTATTGATATTTTAATGCATTCTCCATCACACTTTCCTTCTAATAGTATTATTTCAAAAAACATAAAGAAGTAAAAAATAGACAAGTGATAATAAGAAATAATAAAAACTATAAATATTATAATTATAACTAATACTTATAAAATAATATTAAAATCTAATCAAAGCAGAACATTTTTCTCCTTTCTCCTGAATTATTTTAATTCATACCCACCAATATTTTATGTTATCTCAAGGACATTGGTGTAACTTTGCTTAGAAGTTTCATTTACTTTATGGACAAGAGAAATGGGAGCTACGAAACGATACACACAATCACAAGTAATTTGTTTTGGAACAGCAGTACTTAGAGGAGCAAGACTCTGATTTACTGTTGTTCTGATTTCTTCTTTTTCAATGGGTTACCCCATCATTTTGTAAACATAATTTGTCACCAACACCAGCCAGAGCTCTCTGTAACTGCTTTCTGCCTTTCTTTCAGATCTGTTATCCCTGCTGAGAGAATCTACTAAAGAAGAATTTTTCATACTGACACCAACTGTAGTCTTGCTGTGAATAACCACATTCCCATAAAAATCATTCCATTTATTGCAAAGTTGTTGGCAGACCATAGGAATAATAGTCAACTCAGGAAACCTTTTATCCTGAAATCACATAGCTTAACCCTTTGCAGGACCATATGAAGTTTATACATAAAACCTATATTACCACACTGCAATGTAATGCTTTAGTAAAAGCTTTTTTGTTGTTGGCAAGTTTTTTAAATTGCTTTTTCACAGTACTTCTTTTTTTAACTAGAAAGAAAAGAAAAAAAAAGATTGAATTGGAATCAACAAGTAGTGTTTGGGTTTTTTTCTTAATATACAATGTTGTATTTAAAATTATAGACTATTTCCCAACACAAGAAATAACACATTAGCATAGATACTTTAGTGTGGTTTTGATTATAAACTAAACATTTACAGTCATACAAAACTTTCTTTGTCTCTATTTTTCCTACCTTCTAATGCTAAGGAAAGATGTATGAATTTACAACATAATGGAACAATCAGAAAAAAACCCTGTTTGCTTTATGATTTTTTGTGGAAGATAGTTCTGTTAGTCATTATATTTGCTTTGTTAAACACCAAACTAGTGGAGATTAGATTCAGGAAAGAGACATTAGTTTTGTTAGTAAGTCCTCTTGACAGTTGGGGAGTCAGAGGTTGCTTGTATTCAAATTTCTGTCTCAATTTATTAAAGTGATGGAACAAAAAAAAGTCACTGTATTTTTTCACTGTCTCTTTTGCTCTATTCATCGACCCTTATTTGTAGGTAATTATGGATTGATTTATGCTTTATTCATTTGACCAAGGCTATAACAGGAGTTTTGGACTTGCAAACACACCTTTAAAAAAAAAAAATACACATTTGTACCAATAAATGAATTGAAATATTTGACTTGTATTTTTAAACCTTTCAGGCAGAGAAAATTATTAGAAAATCTCTGACTTGAGTTATAAGCGCTGCTACAGTTGCCTTTTCCCCTTGCCTACCAATGTTAGCCAAGGAGTTATTCCCCTGGGTATCCATACTTTGCATTCGCAATGCGAGTTTCACAAATACGCAGAAGAAAAAGAGGAGATCCTTCAACTGATTGAAATTATTTTCTACCATTCAGAAATGATCATTTGCTTAGACACAGCTGATCTTTCGTGTGGCAATAATATTTCAGCTGAGCTCAGTACTCATGCCAGCAGTGTGTGCCCTGTTGTCAGTGAACATGTAAGAACCATCATCTCCCGACTGCATAGTACTGCAGGTAACATCCAGAAAGTGCCTGGACTGCACTGTTCCGACTGGGCAAGGATTTTGGAAATAAAAAAACCCAACCAACAAATACTCCATTCCTTCAATACCTCATTGTTTCTTTTGTTAAACATTTCATTTTTAATTTTTAAATTTCTCATTAAATCCTCATGGTTTAACAGCACACGTTAAGATCACTTTAGTCCACTACAGAATCACTCAGCTTCTTGACCTTATCTAAAGGCATATTTTTAAAATGCAATTAACAGCAGTCAAATTTTACTTCAAAACACAGAAAAATAAAAGTGATACTGCAATGAGTAAAGGGAATAATCCCCTCCTTCTTTCTTTACAGTTTCATTAGGCCATTGAACTGGATGAAATTCAGATAGAGGCCTTATTGTAACCACACTGAAACAGTAGAAATCTCCTGAGACTGTGAAACTCAAACATTTTGGGAACCAACTTCAACCACTCCTTTCGTGCTTTTAAAAGAAAATGAATGAAAGACACTTCTTAATTTTTGTCCCTGTAGCAACATTTTAATATAAATCCTACAAAAAACCCCAGCACAAACAGATCTGTTTAAAATACATGTGTATGCATATTTTCTTCAAATTTAAACTACAATCATAGCACTCACACGCAACCACACGAGCACAAACTGCATGATGGCTCTCAAGATACCAGACAACTTGTAAACAACATTGTAAATTCAAGCTAAAATTAAACCTAGGCTGAAGGGGTTGATAGAAACTACCTGCCATGAATATAGCTAAGATGCTTACGCTGTGGTTTCAAATCTTTGTACTTATGTGAGAATAGGCTCTTATGTGAGAATGTGCTCTCATCCTGCAAAATGGCATGTAAGGATGACAATTAGTTTCACCCAGCTTTCCTAAAATAAAAGGGCATCATTTTCAGAGACTAATCCACTTAAAACACCAACCTGAATAATGCAAATCTGAGATTTGCAGTTTAAGATGGTACTCAATTCAACAAGGGGAGAAGTTTTTTAAAGGTGATTATTATGTTCTCTTCAGTTTATCTTCTGGGTTTTGCATTGGAAGAGTCCAGTGAGGAAAAAAAATGATTTGCCTCAAAGTGGTGGAATCAACACAAAATAACTGCATTACGTGAACAGAAAGGGTGGGCTGCGAAAGATATTTGAGTGTAAATTAATGTTGATCTTAGCTGGAATAACTTGCACTCCAGCACTTGCAGCTGCACCAGACACTTGACTGGCCATATAAGATTTTATGAATCTGTCAGCTTAATCAGAGACCAAAACACAAAATCTGCTGCTCAGGAACGTTACGTGAATTTGTGGAACTTTTTAGATTTTTAGGTTATAAACCAGTAATGGACTACTTAGGAAAGTTATGAATGTGTTATGAATGAGTCATAACTACAGTATTGACATCTGTAGTAGGAGATAGGCTTTTGTTCAGTGGTATTCATAATGCTTAAAGAAAATGTAAAAACCATTCTGTTCACATCAGGTCCATGAAATATTAAAAGCCAAAGAGAAGGCTCTCTACACAAGAATAAATGGAAAGCAGTACATTAATTAATAGCAGCATTAACTTCTTTTACCATCAGTATCAACTATTTATTCATTCATTTGGCATCACTGTTCTAGTATTTCAGACTTCTGGGATAATTTAAACAATAAAAAGAGCCTATTCAAATCTGAAAATGACAATTCTGGCATTAAGAGGCCTTCAGGATGAATCACATCACTACCTACTTTTGGATCTAACATGCTAAACCATCAAGCAGGGTATCACATCTGTGCTTTGGGCATGGTCTGCATTAGCAGAAAAGCTCTGTGGCATGTTATCACAGACTTTGCAACCCCTCAAAAGTAAAAATTCATTAAAGGCAGGTGTTTATATGTGTCAACAATATAACATAAGCCATAATGTTTTCAAACATAAGTGTTTCAAAATCTGCTAATGGATTGACAGCAAAAACATTAAAATCGACTGGAAATATCTCATTCTTTTTAATTTCTTACAGTGAGTTTTTCATCTCTTAATTTCCATCAAGTCTTAGGTTTTTTAGACCAACTATATTGTTTCATTATTGGTTATAAGAGAATTTTCAAAGCGCCGTCTCACGTGATTCATTTTATAGCAATCTTTATGGTACCCTTCAGAGCCTGCCACTGCAGCACAACACTAAGGTTTCTCTTGCAATTAAAGCTGCAGTACCTGAGGTTGATCTGTGATTCCAGTAACAGACCCTGTCTATATACTGCTTTGATGCAGGTATTACAATGACTTCCTTACCGCTGCCCTTCAATACACTATCATCTCCTGTATTAGCCGATCCTTAAATCTGGTATTTCAGGCTCTGCAGAACCTGTAACAGGCAGGTACAACCATTACCATGAAAAGTATGTCAGCATTTAGTGTTTTATTTCCTGGGAAGGGGACAAGAACCTTTCTTCACAAAGCATGCCTGCCTAGTATTCAGCTCACTTGTACTACAGCAAAATCTAGGCATCCCAAACAGAAGCCCCAGTACTAAACAGCAGACCACAAGGAGTTCACACTGGTTACTAGCTCACAAGTACAGACATCTGAAACACTGCCATGATTAGTGATGACTGATGCCATTCTGCTCTAAATGTTGGGGTGTTTTTTCAACCTGTGGTTTTAAAAAACAGACTTTACTTGAAATGTATTAATAACTCAAACTGAAACAATTACAACTTAGAAAAATCATCCAAAATAAAAAACAATAGAAAACAAATTAGCAAGTACAACGGAAAACTGGAAAGTTTTGTTGGATGGCTACTTGCAATGGTTTTTTGTCCTTTTTTCTTTCAAAGTTGTTTTAACACACACATTTTCTAATTGTGTCAGCAGAGAGAGCATTTGTGCCAGGATGTTCATGAGGACTAAGACATTAAAGAGACTAGGTTGAAGCACTGTTAGAAAGCCAGGTACAACTGTAGCAATCAACTACTACAGTCACCAGACTCTGCTGTCTCTTTTCCTTCTCCAGTACTCTATGTCAGAATTATCATCCTTGTATCTGTAGATACCACCCTTATCACCATCCTTATCCTTATCCGTAGATGAGGAGACTAAGGCACAGTGATCAGGAATTACAAAGCCCTGGCAACCACAAAAATGGACCTTGTGTCACTTCATCTACACAAATGTGTACATAAAATATGGGCGCCAGACAAGTGATCAGTACATAATGCCAGCAAAGGCTTACCCTGTATATGTTCAGAGCTTGGAGCATGGCTTCAGACACAAAATTACCTTGATCTGATTTTTTTCTATGCAGAGAAGTTGAGCAAGCTTTTCTCTCTGGTATTCGTGTGTTCACAGTTTTCCTTCTCCACTTCCCTGGCCTGCCTGGCTACATCTCTGCAGCGCCCCCAACTCCCATCGCTGTCTGCGGACCTCCATACAACTTAGTTAAGTTTAAATCTAGGCACCATCATACCTGTCACACCTGCCCAAAGCTGGCTCCACGATGTTTCCACAAGATGTGAGAGAATAAATGATGGATTTCCACACTGCTAATAGTGGTCAACCTGCTCTCCCAGCTTGCTCTGGAGCTTGCTCAAAGCGTGCACTTAAGGGCTGGCTTGCATCCAAGCAGTTCACTTGTTAGATTACTTGACTCTAGGACCAGATGTGTTAAAATGCTTTCAGAAAGAAGAGCATTTTACCCTGCAGTGGTCATGGTTCTTTGAGATGTGCAGTAACCTGCACACAATAAGTCTGCTGAATGTTATTATTTAATAATGTGTATTATCATAATGCCCACGATCCCAAATCATGTTTCAGAGTGCTACTGTGCTAAAAGTTACCAGCCTGAGTCTGTAGCATATTAAAGTACCAAGGTCTGAAGGGAAATAGTTTCCCTTTCTCCTTCAGATTAAAGAAACCGAACATATGGCTGTATTGCTTCAAAGGCATTCCTACAGGGCACTGTGTGATACGCTGGGGACATAGCTGTGTGCACAGTCACTGAAGGACCTGGGAGGAAAGCCACTTAGTCTCCTGCGGTGTTACCGAGACCTACAAAGGAGAAAATTTTCAGGCTGATGAAAAGAAGAATATATGTCCCTGTCATGAAGAAAATGTCTCCTTGAGGCCCAGAAGTGATTTATATGGTGCATTTGCTTCCAGCAGGAGGGAGGCAGCCTAGTTTCACCTGTAAGAATTGGAAGGCAAAGGCCAAAGAGGGACTAATGTTGGAGAAGTTTTGCTCCGCGATCAGGCTTTGCAGTTGCTTTGCTGGATTTTAGCTGGTTTGTTTCTTTCTTTCTCTCACTACAATCTCCCTGGAGCACCTCTTCTTGGGAGCAATCCCTTTAGTGCCTGGTGTCAGTACTGAAGGTAGCACCATCTGTTTTAGTGCCACAAGAGTCTGCATTGCAACATGGGCCTTAGAGGTCCTTTACATTTCTTTAGAAGGGCTCTGCATATTGCCGGGTGTCAGGCACCTCAGTCACATTTCAAGTAGAAAAGCTGCCCTCCACACATCCTCGAGCTTGCAAAGGAATACGAGGGAGTGTTGATAAATACTAATTGTCCAATGACTGGGAGCTACAAACAGAGAGAGCCGGCACATCCACACAGTAAACTATGCGAAGCAATCCACAAAGGGCAGTTCTCATAAAAAATACATAGCAGTTAATGTCTCCCTATCAACTTCTAGATCTGAGTAAATCCAAGCTAGCAGTTACAGATCTGTAGGAGTCCTGGAAGGATTTATTGCCATATGGGGGGAGGGACAAGGTTTACAGGGCAAACACAGAGTGTGAGAGTGCAGGGGTGTAGATGCTGTTTATTCTTTGCTTTAAACTATGAAAAGACTTATCTATGTAAGTCAGTATCTCAGTGCTTCATGACAACTGGGTATCTTCCCATATGTGTAAAGTATAGGATTTGTAAATTTTTTCTGTTATTATTCTATAACTTTATTTAATGGAGTGAAGAAGCAGAAGAGCTAGAGCAACGCAGATGGCTGCTCTTCTGCTGCTCCTCGGCGTGGGAGGACCAGCCGATGCTGCCGGCGGGCAGAGGGCAGGACAGAGAAGCAAAGGTGCTGCCCGGTAGCCGGGGGTGGGAAGCAAGCACCGTGGCCGCTGCCTGCCCAGGCTGTCCTGGTTATAGACAGAGCTGCATCTTACGGAAATCGCACGCAACTCTAACACAGGCAGCTTTCCAGAGGGCTCTGTGCATAGTAATATGCTAATGTGATGCCGTAAACATTCATTAATCTGAAGTAACACCATACTTGTAATCATAAAGCAATTATGCAGCTCGTTTTGACACACAGAAGAGACCATGCTCTGAATTTTCATCAGGAATACATTAATATATATCCAGGTGGATTTTAAGTAAGAATCTAAGGAGAAATTAATGAAGATCAGCATTCCTAATTGTTAGAACATAACTAGCTACTCTTTTTTTTCCCCAAAGAACCAAAGTTACCGCTTTACAGTAATACTTGATAGCATTCCCTCACCTTTTATCATTAAGAGAAATTCACCAACCGACATAGCTGAAAAACTCATACCATACTGCCATTCATCATAAATGACTCCCATAGACATATCATCACTTTGCACATAGAGACTCCACAAACAAAACTGAATTGTGAAGCCATGAGTATGCATTATATATCCTTCACTGATGGCAGAAAAATGAATGTTAATCATCATTACTGGCCCCTTATGCATTATTTCATTTCTCAGAGATGTCAAAATTAATTTTTTTATAGTATCATAATATATATAACCTTATTTTGAACCCTTCCACAAAAGCTCACACCAAAAACCTGAAATGAACAAACAGAAATAAAAAGCCTAAAAAAAAAGAAAATAAATAAAACTACAAATTAATTTTTAATTACTTTAATAGAATTCAACACAGACTAAAAAAAATCTTATAAAAAAGGTGTTAGATAAGATAAAAAAAAAGGCTTCATAAGTGACATTTTCAGCTTCAGTAAATACCTCTAAAGGAACAGATCTAATGAGATGGTACCATTTTAGAACAGAGTTTGCAAAGCACTGAACTAACTTTTTAAAATAAGATGCTCATAATCATTCACTACCAGCAATTATTCCTTTAACATACTCAGTTACAATATGCACCTGATATGCCAAAGAAATGAATAAACTTATCTTTTAAGGGGGTCAGTATAAATATGTGAATATGTACAGCCTTTAAAGATGCAGATAGGCAGATGTCACATTTCAGTCCTATAATCAAGTTGCTAATTTCCCTAAAACACTGGCGCATACATTCTAAAATACCCAATATGTGTAATTGCTCCATATATACCATTAAAATATTATACCTTATTATCCCTATCACAACATAATCAGCATGTAAAATCACACATTCTTTTCTGATGAGATAATCTGGTTCTCTTGAGAACACTACATCAATGTAGTTATTCCCTCCTGCATGCAATTCAAATGCTACTATAGAACAGAGTATGAGATATCTAAATGAAAATTTTAAATACTGAAAACCTGCACTTCCTATTTTGAAGCCCAAACGCAGATTGTGGAATCTAAATTTTGAGAACACTGCACTATTTTCTACTGTTCTACTAGTATACTTCTAGAATTTCATTATGGAATTACTATTAATGCAAGAAAACATTGTTTATGATGGTACTTAGATAAAAATATACTTTAGTAAACATTAATATTTTTCTTTCAGCATGCTAAAAAACTTGTCATACCCCTTTAACATGCTGTTTAAGAAATGTTCCTTCAAGCTCTGAAATTATTTGCTATTATATCATTTTGGAATTAATTACTCCAAATAAATCTGTGCAAAGTGAAGGAAATAAGCCATCTCTTTTACTTTTTCTCAAAGCAATAAACTAAGAACTAGTACAAATGGAGGGTGCAGTAATTAACTGTTAATCTAAGTGCAGCTCACCCATTCATAAATGCAATACTGACTTCAGATCTAGACGGTGAGATCTGATTGAATTTTTTCATTGAGTTTGAAAAATGCCACTTACAATTACCATTACTAGTAGTAGTATTATTATATAAAGAGCAACATATAGGAAATTAGATGAGTCATTTACCTGGCTGTATCCCCTACTAAATTATGATGGGTAAACTAGTTTGCAACTGATATGCATTGGCATTGATTCACTTTATACAGACTGAAAAATGACTGCTGAAGTTTAGAATTTAACCTAGTAACATTAAATAAATCTGTAGGTTGAGCTTTGAAAAGCCAGTTAGGTCATACACAAATCAAGCAGTGCTTCGGAGATCACTGCTCCAACTCTGCCTTTGCATTCAGAATGTTACATCAGTCTTCAGTAGTTTGTAAGAAGACAAAATACTTTCCACTTAACTTGGGTAACAAAAGAGCTGTTCTGATTACAGCCTCCTGGAATGTGTCAGACGAAAAGAAGATTTTTATTAAAAAAACATTAACTTGTGGTATCTGGAAAAATGTGCATCATAGGCCAAAGTTATGACAGATGATTGCCTGCCCGTAAACCCAGCCTCTCTATATGCCAGGAAGGATTCCCTCTGAGCCTGGGCGAGCCGGAGAGCATCAGCTTTCAGGTTCCCACTTTGAATTATGCCTAGACCCAAAGACATGTCTACACTGTGGGTTAGACACGTTCTAAATCCAGCTTTGCCTGTCTTCATACTATTTCTGGCTGAGGATACCCAAACTCTGCAGCTAGCTGGCAATGTTGCCTACAAACTTCTCAATTCCTAACAGTCCAGATGCTTGTGCATATGAATTGGAAAGCTTGGGCCTGAGCAGAGTCACTACCAGATCTTCCGGACTCAGTCCTTCACCAGCAAGAACAGATGCTTTAAGCCTGAGGCACAGCCAAGCCAAATTGCCCACAGTTTTCATGGAAGCCTGTCAAGTTGTAGGGCAGCCTGAACTTCCAAACCACCAAGCAAGGACTTTGAGTTTCTGAGACGGATGGCATGAATCTGCCCCAAGGTTGCAGGGAACCAGGCAGGCCCTGCTAATAATGGTGATGCTCACAAGGATGACAAACTGTGGCTCCAGGAGGACACGTTCCTTCAAAAACATCACGTGTCTGCGACATGTTTCAAAAAAACTGGTATTTCTGGTGAACTGAAAGCCTCAGTCTGTGGCCGGGTCTAGTCCTTAAGTGCTGCTTCCCACAGAGTACAGGCTCACTTATGCCCCCCCCTCCCCCTCTGAAGACTTCACTATGGCAATCCACAAGCATAAGCCCACTTCTCTGCATGCTGAACATACTCTTCACTCCCTTGGGCAAGGTACGATTTTTCAGATTGGAGCTCATGTTCCTCAGAAATAAGGACTTAGAGCTCATGTACAAGGACATGAACATAACTGCTCCCTCCGAAGTGCCTCTGTGTGTGCAGAAGGCAGACTAGGGTATAGACACAGACTATTACACTTGAGTTTGGAGACACAAGATAAATTGGCTTGTTATGGGGGAAATGCAAAGAACCAAGCTCATCCAGTGAGCTCCTCTGCTTCCACGAACCACCTGGCTAAGTATTTTTTCCATACACAGCTTCAAAGTTCTTCAGTGAATAACTGCTATGCTGTACTGTTCAGGCTGTAACATGCCAATTAGCAGAAGATAATCTACTCTCCCTAAGATGCAGTTAATTAACTTCCATTAAAGTCAGTGATGCTGACAATCATGTCTGAAGAAGTAACTACAAGTCTGCTGGCTATGCACAGCAAATGAAAACACACTGAACTTTACTGAAAATTCTGGTAAGATACAGTAGTACTTTCTCTTTCTGCTCTGGATAAAATGAAATATAACCAGAAATCAGAAACAGATTTGGAAAATAACTAGCATTGTTATCCTTTTCTATGAATCTGAAAAATCAGTCCTATACACGCAACTCACTGATGGTGCTTCTTATATCCAAAACAATCACATCTTTACATATAGGTACTTTAATGAAAGAAAATGCTACTTTTAAATTTAAAGAAATAATCTATTTTATTGTAAGTATAAAAAATAAATACTCCACTAAGGAATGGAAGAAAAAACAAAGCACATTTAAATAATTTCATTACATTCTAAGATGCCAAATCATCTGTGAGTGGTTTCTTTTTAGATGAAAAGAAATCAAAATATAGGACAGATGTTGAACAAACCACATTTGAGGTCTATCACACACTGGCATTTTTCAAATTATTTTGGCTCATCTATTAAATAAGGTGTATTTTGCTTGATTTTGAAAAGGGAAACATCAGGAAATATTTAAAGGCCAATTGCTGCCAATTAACTTTGATCAGCAAAAGTTGCATTTGAATCTTTTAGATTCTTTTGCCTGTCTGGAATAACACACTATTCTAAAATCTAGCAAAACAACAATTTGATGATTAATGTGTGTTGGCAGCCCCACCACAAGCTTGCTTAACAGTTGGATTTTAAATAAACAGCTGTCTTCATTATGATGGGAAAGAAATCTGACTGTTTTCATGTTTTTGTGTTATTAAAATATGATCAGAAATTTCTTTTTTCCCTTTTAAGATGAAACAGCCAGGCATTATGGTGACAGTCTCTTTCAGCAGTTCAGATCGTTTTAAAATGATCTCACAAGCGTCGCCAAACCATAGCCTATGTAGGCTAAAAAAGCACTTGGCATGCTGATACCAGCTCCTCACCGCACATTGCAGGGGAGAGGCATGCGTGGCAGAAAAACCCTAGCACATATCAAATCGTACCTGCTGCCAGAGAAGGCAGAGGACCCCCAGTAACAGGCCACTGAGATGGACAGCGTATACAACATTAATGATTTCCCTCTGGGTTAAGGTAATACTTGCCCACAGCAGGATGTAAGTGAGAAATCTGTCCCAGCCGTTAACTGTTTATAGAAGCTGAAGTTTAATATTTAATGATCTGTGCAGACTATTGAATTCTAATGTTGATAGATGCTTTTGGTGTATCCAGTTCTAAAACTTGTCTACTGTTGTCATAAATACTAAGACCTGTGAGGACAAAACTCTACCATTTAAACTATTGTAACCTTTGAATGCCAGTGCAGACATTTAGTGTAGATATTATCATATATCCTAATGGCTAAATTATACAGATATTCTCTAAACATTTCCATATTAAAACTGTGAAACCAAAATTAATTGTCAAACCATCTAACAACACATAAAAAGAGACAAATATTAAATCACCTCTATGTGTTTTAAAAGAATGAACACTTACTTCCAAATCGTTAAAGAATAGATGTGTGTCCGCCAAATTGAAAATCATCTCTTCCATTCGGAGTCCAAGAGACACAGAAGTGGGTGGATCCTTAAAGAAGAAATTAAGTGAGTACACCATCAATGTTGTGCCTAAAATACATACCAGAATACAAACCGGAGGAACTGCTTTTCAAGAGAAATTATTTGATGTATTAAATGCAACATCCACTTCAGTTTAACTTCAGTATCTCTCTAATTCTGTACTATAACACTTTCCAGTAACACTCAAAAATATGACTTTAACGCGACTGATACTGTGATTCTGCAGCGGGACCTCTGTGGTCACCCTTGTGCATCCCTGGCATGGGCTCTCTGCCCTCCATGCAGAAAGGGCAAATCCATTTCACCTAAAACTTCTCCAGATTTTACAACTGTTTACAAGTTTTATGATCAACCAGGAGCATGATAATGCCATTGTTACTCAAAATAAACTCTCACTGGTCACAAGTGAAAGGATTTGGTCCTGGGAATACCTAGTGACTTTAAAGCAAATCACCCTTAATGTTTTATTCGCAAATGGCAATTATATTTAAAACCACGCCTTCATTCTCCACAAAACCATGCTTTAATTACGCTTTCAGTTTGGCCCACCCATGCAGAGTGAACAAATCTATTGTTTGTTATTAATACATAACACACTTTAACTTCTCTACAGAAATTACCATAACAACTTATTCCTTACTGAGCTAATAAACTCAAAAAGCATGTTCAGCATTGTGGTTACCAAATGCACTACAGATGTTTGTCTTGTTTTGATTTTTTTTCTGGTTTATATATTTTCAATCTGAAAAATCGAGAAGAAAGCCTAATGTATACATTTGATATAGAGTTTCTCATTTATCATGCCAAGTATATCCAAGCACACAGAAGCATGAGTTTGAAAGAACATGTTATATTATCTCATGACACCCTCTATTAACAATGTTAGTTTGTTAGGAATTATATTTTAAACAGAACTGCACAAGTGAGAACCCATATTTTACTTAAAATAAGTTAAAATTCTAAACCTGATGACAACTCAAAGTTAAAAACCAAGAGATGCAGTCCCTGATTTCTTTTTCCACCTCTCAATCAAATTAATAGGTGTTTCAACGTGATCTCTGAACTTTCAAACATTTTTCTATAACTACTAGTTAAAAGGTAAAATGTGTCAGTAGGAAAGAGTTGGAAAAGAATGGTGATTTGGCATTTGGCAGCCTGTTTGCCTTCTAGAAATGCCAAAACTCAAGAAAAACTAACCAGAAAAAGAATTTTGGAAAGAAGCATTCAGAAAACAAACCTACATAGAACAGATAAAACATCTATTCTTGAACTCACATACATTAAATCAGTTTTCTAGTATCAAAAAAATAGCCCTTATAAATGGGAAAGAAAAACGGTACCATGCTATTCTGATGAACTTTGCCCTTAAAAATAAGCCTTCTATTTACACTGGCACTGCCAAAAAAAGAGTATCTGGCTTCTTAATTCAAAATGGAAAGACTTTAAAATATGAGCAAAAGTATTCTGTCTCTCAGCTTTAATACTGTTCTATTCGTAGACCTAAGACTTCCTTTATTTCACTTTTGCAGGCATGCAAGGTGGAAAGCAGGTGATACTTTCTGTCTAGCTAGGTCTGAGGCTACTTTTCTGTCTGACATTCCATGTGCCCAGCTACCACCCCACCATCCTTCACAGCTCATCAGCCTTTTTTTTTAAACCAGACAAGGATTTCTGTTGTGGCCAAGCACTAACAGAAGTCACCCCACAGAAGTCTCTGCTCTAGTTATTAAAAGGAGTTAGATGGACTAAAGGCCTAAGATGCAAATGAAGATCACTAGCTACATCTTGATAATAAACTGCTAAGTAACAGTGTAGAACTAATCCCATTCTGAGCTTCCATCCATAAAGAGAAACATCATTTTGAAAAGAAGAATAAATGGGCAGAGAGAGCATGATATTGGTTATGAACCCATATGGTTAATTTTAAACGAATGGCCGTGAAGATGTATTTTAAATTCCAATATATGCATGACTTAAATTAAACATTTTTATTAAACTTTTTATCACACTTCTGAGTCTGGAAAAATGGCTTTTTGTAAAGCTTTCTGTGAACCATTTCACTCCAAGGTATTTTTAAATGGCAGACAAAACAGAATGGGGATTTCTCTAAAGTAATACTAAAATAATGCCATTTATTAGGTTAATTTAATTAGGAGAAAAACAAATAAGAAAATCATTGACACCTACTGAAAATGTCAGATTAAATACCATAAAAGCTAAGAGAAGAAACAAAACGGGTTGCTTTTCAAAGAAGCCTTAATTCCTTGATTAAACACAATCATTTTCTATAGAAAGTTCCACTTAGCATAAAACTTGTGTTAATCTACAGCTCTCGATACCCACGTAATTAACAGAGGCAGAAGTCTTATGTGCTTTAGGGTTTTAAATATCTATGTAGTCACAATCTTCCAACTGCTCTAGTAAAAAGCACAAGAGTCTTGGTTTAAGGCACTGCAGTAGATTAAACTCTGATGTCAGACATTATTGTGGGAGCTGAAAACTTTAAAAAAGAACAAGGCTAGAATAAGGGGTTTTTTTAAAAAAAATCCCATACCGAACCTTCCTTTGCCATTTTAAGCCATTAATTGCTAACTAATTATTGTGAGGTGTCACACAATGAGAAGGAAAGCTAACAATCTCTTCTTGTTGATTTGGATTTGCAGGTTCAGTCAGAGTGTCTTTTCAGGTATGGTCAAAATCAGGTACAAATCTCTGAGGGAGGTACAGTTTAGCTAAACAAAAGAAATACCAATGTCAAACTGCTTAAGCAGGCCTCTTGTTTCCAATACTGGTACTGGAGCCAAAACATTGTCTGTATGTCATTTCTAAATTCTGCTCACTCAATTTCTTTGTTTTGTGGAGAAACAAGAAGCTGAAAAACAGGAAAGTTCACTTTGGGTACAAGGCTTATTTTCCACTTAAGCCTACAGGTCACAAATGAAGGGTTAAGTGAAACCAGGCTTTGTTTTTCTCAATCTCTAAAATATATTAAACCACATTAAAAGAGTTTATAATTTAAAGGAAAATTCCTTTAAAGCTTCTCAATATAAATGCTTTCATGGAGAATGGAAACATACGTGAAGACCACAGTAATCTAGTGCCAATACTGGGACGTATTTCCACCTGCTCCAAGATACTAAAGAAGGGCTCCAACTTTTTCCAAATTCCAAAACTTACATCAGTTGACATCTGGCTCACAACGTAAGTTTTGAGATGTTAGAATCCCTAATGTCAATTAAAGTAACTGACAGCTTTATATTTGATCAATAGATCTCTCTCTGTACATATTAAAAAAAAAAAAAATTCCAAAAGGAAATGGAAATGTTTTTCTTTTGTTTTGTTTCTTTTTCTTCTCTTCTGGAAGGACAAATCATATTCCTATACTAGTTTCATACATTTCCATGAAATTCACAAAATTCAAAGCACCCTTAAATAAAAATGTAGCACTTTATACCATGACTGCGCAAACTGAAAAAACAAAGATATTATTTTGTTCCAACAAAGCTGAAGGACAAAAGCAGGGGGAAAGCAGAGCACAATAGCAGCCAAAGGAGAGCAGGTGATAAAAACGGATGAGAACTTAAGAATATACAGAAAAGAGTGGCACAAGCAAGAAGTTATGAGGAACGAGGTAAAGAATACAGAAAAGAAAATCAATCCCTTCAACAGCAGAGCTGCTCATCATTCATAGTCATTCACCATGAAACTCACTCAGGCATTATGAAATGAGCTAAATGCCAAGTTGCCAAATCCCTTATTATTTAATTAGGATATTTTTGTTTGTTTGAAGATCCACCTTTTGTATTTTGTGAGCAGTTTAGATTTAATTTTCTAAAAGGGCATTTCTAGCCCTCACCACAGTACAAAAACTTAAAAGAATGTGATGTTAGATCACTCAAAAAGCAGAACACAGGTGAAAAGAACAAAACCCCCCTCTAACAATTTTTAATTTTTTTCAGATTGACTTATGATCTGGATTTCTGATTTTCAAGGCCAGAAATCATTAGGAAACATTCTTTTTAAAAAATGTGCACCTTCCATTGCTGCAAATAAACTCCACAATTCTCGTATGACAGATACATGTCTTAGCGTTTGCTTTGCACATTTGACACTATCTTCCTCTAATATCTATAGAAATTGCTAACTGTTGTCTGAAGCTGTCAGTAAGCCAAGAGAAATTGTGATATGAATGAAACTTTAAGAAAACAAAGCAAGAGTGGAACACTTTCATGACTGCATTTGAGAGCCAAGGATATGCACATTGCTACCCCTCACCAAAAAGATCTAATATTTACTCACTACATAAGCACCAATGCCGTCATCCCTCTTAACATCAACGATCAGTTGTCATTTAGCAATGCAGAAGTATTCTGCCACATGCCATGCAACCGGAGCCACTCGGGCAAAAGCTACATCTCAAGTAAACAGTGCCAACAGCAATGGAGCTGCAATCAGGAATCACCGACCTCCTTGCAGCATACGTATTTATATCTCTTCAACAGCTGAATACTAGCCACTTTCCTCAACCTCAGGCATCCAGCAAGAAAGGTGTTTATGTTCAGGCTCCAATTAACCAAACTACTATAGGGAACTAATAAAAAATGGTAAAAATATGCTCATACTTCTACAGCAATGACTAAGGCGGCTTTTCCAGCACTACTCTGCTGCCCAAAAGCAAGCGGTGAGATTCTGTTGGCACTGTTTGTTTGTGAGCACTGGGATTTGTTCTCCTCGTTCTGAACTGTCATAGATTTGGTAATTTTAGGGGGCCATGCAAAAGCTGGTTTTGGCCTGAGAGAGGGAAAATAACTTTTGGTAAACGTTTAATACTCTATAAAGCTGTTGTCTATATTTATCAATACAATAACTGTTAAAACTTTTAAAGTTCTAGTGTCTTTTTACCACCTAAATATAAACTAATAACACCTAGGAAATCAAGGCTGCTGAATTAACTTGCTTTTCTGACACATAATGGAAAAAAACCTAATTATATTCCTCAAACAGGTAAGCAGCTATTACAGCAAACACTTCTGAAAATATATCACAACTGAACAAGCAAGAAAGGTTGCAAAGCAGTACTGCTTTAGATTTTTATAATGCAAAAAGCCATTAGGAGGAATTCAGAACTTGACCCAGACATGGACTGAATCAGTAGTAGCTTTGCCCTTCACTCAACTGGCTGTAGGGTAAAACATTTTAGTGATAAATATAAGCTTTACAAGAAGATGGAGTGATTACATGAAGCCAGACAAAACTATCTGGTTGTTCTTTATATGTAGAATTTTTTAAGGTTACCAAAAAATCACATTCTAGTTATACCTCACATGAGGTGAACATGAAACGGCATAACAGATTTTAGCACAAGCTGAGACATTAGCTTTCAAATACAATCCTGGAAAAACAAAGTTTGATCTCACGAGGGCATTCCATTCATAAACTCTTCTTATTCACCTAAGACGACGTTCCTCTTCTGAGAATTACTGAGGAAACCCACAGTCTGTAGACATATTCATCAGTTCTGATTTATAGACTGTGCGTAATAGAAAGATTTGACTCATAAGCAGACTTTCAAGAACATCAGTCAATATGTAGACTAAAAAAAAAGTTAAGGTAAAGAATTTTAGACTAATCTGTCTGTGTCCAAAAGTATTCTTCTCTTGCCTTCTCAATAGAAAGTACAGTCCACTGCCGATTGCTCAGGACTAAAATGCTATTTTAGCAATCACTCCTGGAAGTTCTTCACTCTCTGAGGGGACATAAACCTTTGCAGATTTTGATGATACCAACAGGTTTCAGACACTCTCTACCTACAAACCAAACGTGAAGTAGTCACAGTATCACTCCCAATGTTATTTAATTATTTACTGAATATAATAGCTGAGAAAGTGCAAAGAATAGACATGTAGAACAGCTTCACTCCTTGATTTTTTATGTCTTGAAACATCAATACCAGTGTGCCTCTAGAAAATAACGAATGTTCTGGTCTTCCTTGTGTATCAACCATAGAACAGAAAACATTACTGAAAATTTCCATCAGTTTCTTGACACTTACCCTTCCATATCTGTTAGCATAGGACCCTGTAAGCAAGGAATGGAAGATGATGATTGTCTCATCCAAATCCCAAATGAATACTCTCTGCAAAAAGAGAATAAAATCAATGTGTTCCTCTGTGAAGCTGATACTTGAAATGGAAAGTTAAAATTTGAATCAGTAAGCGCACAAATGAGAAAATTGTATTGAAATGGTTATATATTAAAACCATAGTTTCCTTGCCATTTATTTTCAGAACTAACAAGTTTATTCCAGGATAGGGTAATACAATATGTTAGCTTTTTACTACAATTGCTATTATATCACATTATTCTGTTAGAATAGAATTACAGTTATTGTCAAATACACACAGAAAATGGATTGTACAATGTATTATTTTAAAGCCAGATGTGAGACAGAAACTGAAATAAATGAAGAAAAGCCCCTGAAAATTAAATCTTAGGGCTTCAAATTCTGTATTCCTGCAAGTCTTAAAAAACAAAGTTCATATAACTGCTCTTGAAAATTACCTCTAAAATCAAAATAAAGCAAATTGCTGCTAACCACTTAAATCGTCTTAATCTATGTTCATTTTTAATCGATTTTAGGCACCTGAAGAATGAAAACTATGAACTTAGATGCTTCGTGTGTAAGAATTTATGGCATCAGTAAATAATTCTTCTGTTTACAGCCAATGGAAAATATGTGTTTTAAATTTGTCCTCTGATCACACACAAAATGATATTTTAACGAAAAATAAAGTGTTCAAATACAAGTATTTTAAATCCTGGTGAGACTGTATTTCCCATGATGACAAACGGGCTAAGCTTTTGGAAAGGAAAAGTAATGCAGTGAGGACACTCATAGCTGTGGTGTGTCATTGGAGATGCTTTCTCAACATAAAGCATGGGCCACTGGGAGGAATGTGAACATAGCATGAGAGAACAAAACCCACTATTGTGCTAGAAGTGTCTCCTGTCCAAACGCAAACCTTTCTTGGACTTGGGGAAAGCTTGCTTGCTTTTTTTTTTTTTTAAAATCAAAAGGAGAAAGAAACCCCCAGTATTTTTCAGAGAAAGTAGGTGCTCTTCATGAGGAAGGTTCTTTAGAAGAAAAATTCTATCTTCTGTGAAAATACTGTTAGGTTAAAAAAAGAGAAAGAGCTCCAATGCCACTTTTTTTTGATGTGTAAATAATACTTCTCTGTGCAAAATAATGATGAAAATAGAGTCAGCAACAGGTCAAAGACATCTAATATAATGTACCTCTAGATCAGAGTCAGGTGGTGGTGAAGGATTATTGTTTCTTCTGCCACGTCCACGTGATTTCCCATCCGAACTACGACGCAATCTATCTGAATCTGAATCTTTAATGGGTGTTGATGGACTGTGGATTGTACTGTATTCTGCTGTAGTAAAGAAATGACATTTTTACCTTTCAGTTTAAACTTCAAAATGTTACACTTACTTGCTTTTTACATGTGACACTAAACCCAGGATGTTCACTTTGCAGTCCTAACTAAACTAACATAATTAAATCTACAACGATAAGTGGCAATACTGATACATAAATTAATTCAATCAAGTTCAAGTTATATGTAAAAACAGAGAGATAAATTATTTCAGTAAACAAAAAAAGTAAAAAAATCTTCATTCTTTCAAATCATAGAGAAGATCAAATCACTTCATAGACAAGATTAAACTCTGAAGGAACAATTTTAAGAGATACTAGCTTCAATTTAAAGGACACTGATTTAATTCAAAGTTTTCAAACATGCTTTAAGATAACCATTATGGTAATTAGTAAGAAAAAAACATCAAGCTGTGAAACAAAAATTATACACAGAAATTGAAAACTTTTCCAAATCGTCTGGTTGTAGGGACTTTACTTTCAGATACCTACATTTGAGCCAGATGAATAGAATTCTTTCTAAATATGGCATAAAATAGAGTCGTTACTTTCCCAAGGTAAGTTCAATTAATAAATTTTAAATAGGCATCAACTATGAAGATGAAATTTATAGTATTCTTCAAAGGCTTACTCAACATTGAAATTTTCCAATGAGTACCTTCAAGACAGGATATAATTATCTACAAACAGTATTGTACACTAATTATTATGCTTCAGCAAAATTTAATTACGAAAATGTTCACTGTTGTTGAACATGTAGAAAAGAATGATGATCTATGTGTGTAAGAACAACAAAATTTTCCTGAAAACATGCTAGTTGGAAGATGTTTTGCTATTCTTAACATCCATAGACTTAGTAACAGTGGAGTGCTTGAACATTAACAAAGCAGACACCCAGCATAAATTACCCCTCCTAACTCATTTAACTAGAAGTACCATACTCCTCAGAAATGCAACAACACATTTTTAAATCTCTTTTCAAGACTTTCTTTCACAGTCTTAAGTTCACAAAGACTTTTGTTTTTATGGTTATTGTTAATTTTTTTTGCTAAAAAAATATACTTTTGTGAAGGCAGATGGAATTTTCAGTATACAATATATTTATCAATTTCACTTCTCAGTTAACATTAAGTACTCTTTAGAGTTCCATAGATGTGGATATTTGTATCAACATTAATTTTCTTTTTAATCAGCCTAGACAATGGCATTCCAGTTTGAATAGACAGGTATACTTCTCACACGAGTGATTCTGTCTCCTAAAAAAACATCCTGTCGAGGTCAAAGGTTAGGTTAAGGAGGAGACTCTGGACATCTGTGTAACACCACATATTCACAATTACTCAAAATAATAACAGCTGCTTAGACTGAATTAAAGGAAAAAGTCTTGAAATTCTCATGTTCAGCCTTCATATCTACACTTAATGGAAATCAGTATATATTACATATTTCACATTATACTTTTACCTAAGTATCTCGGACTACATTAAACAAAGCAGAATAGCAAGTTAAGATGTAACTCAAGGTAAAACAAAGAATCTTCAAAAGAGACTCAACCTACACCTAAAAGAGTGATCCTGTGTATGTGCCAAACAACAAAAATCATCCAGTCACGTCAGTCTACATAAAGACAGACAGAGGTCTCAGTGTTGAAGATCATGTGCATTCCAATAATATACATTTTTTCCTGTGACAATGTACGCTTCAGAATATTTATTTAAACTATTTAAATTTTGAATGCTGATTGCTCTTTCACCTACTGTGCTTAAACATAAATAAGAAATCATAACTCAGCTAGTACAAATTTTCTCAACCTTTTAAATTTAAATGTTTACCTGCTACAGATTATTTTTATTATTAAAATCCTTAATAAAAAAAGAAAAGAAAGAAAACAATGCACAAAAGCCTTGCAATAAATTATAAACCAGTAAAACAGACAGATCAGAATTTCTTCAACAGGTATATTGACCAATGATGTTGCTCTAAAATACACATGTAATGAAAAACTGCATTTCCTATTGACTAATTCAAATTAGTGTTGCTCTTGGGCTCTGACAATATTTTTAGTAGTTTGGCTTTAGATCCCAGTTTTTCAAATTCTTCTCACAGACGTGATATGCCTAAAAATTTTAAGTATTAAACTTGGGGTAGTAATAATAATACTACTACTGAATAAAATAGGGAACAGCACATAAAAAGTGTAAAGAAAACCTCGTGACAAATAAACCCAAGTAAACCTAAAAGAGTGAGCATCCAGAGCTCAGCGTGGTAAGGGCAGGGAAGAGAGTGTTTATAAGACACATCCAGATTTCCATTTTTGCAAACGCCTTCATTTAAGTATACTGCTTTCAAAATTTCAAACATAGAGCTGCAAGTTTGGGTGGAGGCTCATTTCCATCTCCCCTTCTCATCTGTCTGGATGGGCCAGACCCTCACGTCAAAGACTCCCAACCCTACCTTGGGACCTCAAGATTGGCTGGGCACACCTTAGGCCAGCACTCTACCTGCATCATTCTCAAGAGACATTTGTCTGTCTTGCTCTTATGGTTGTCTCCAGGAAATCTACTCTGCTGCTTTAACAGTCATGCCATTAGAAACAGAACATATAACTTCAGCATTCATTACAGCAATATAAGTTCAATCTGTGAAAGCGGGGGAAAAAAATATTCCCTTCATTGTATCTGCATGCATTTGAACACTGTTCGCAAATACCCTTTCTTGTTAGGTTAACCCTTCCCTGATGATCCTCTTTTCTAGGTTCTGATTATTGCTCTCTGTAGTCTCTCCAAACTGGATACAGTAATCCAAAGCAAAGTTGGGCAATGCTTTACTTCCCACACCCCGCAGGCTACCTTCCCCTGGACACCACTTGGCAGGAGACTATTCACAGTTCCTGCAATGTTTTCAATAAATGTTAATTTCAGGATCTCTAGATCATCTTCCAAGGAGGAAGCGACACCTAACTGGTTGTTTCTCAAAGACCTGGCCAAATATTGCACATGAACTGAATATACAACATTGCTAATACCTGGAGCTGGTCTGTTATGAAGAGTGTGACAGATGGCAGTAACCAATGGGGGGAAACGTGACATCGTGTGCCAGAAACTTATGCTATGTATGTAAAGGGAAACCATAGCATGTACTCTTTGGATTAAGGCTGCTCGACAAGGCAGGCTCCTTGTGCACAGCTGGGTTACCAGCTCACTGTCCAATGGTCGCCTTGAGGTCCTCATAAGGAAGCTCAATTAAAGAATCCAGTATCCAGCTGAGCCCTGAGCCTTGACAAACCCAAGCCCTGACAAGTTCTGGAGCAAGAAAAACAACAGGGGCACTCAGTGTGCCACTAATAATTGGAGTACTGAGAGTGGTCCGCAGGGAAAGGTAGAGCCTGGAAGGAGCTGCCAACATTCCCCATCCCACATTTGTGCAGTTCATCATTCCTGCCTAAATGTATACCTCACACCTGCTCCTATTCAGATCACATCTCCATTTTTTGAGTTCTCCTCCTGTTTCCAAAGAACTCATAGCCCCTCTCAGCGTGGTGTCATCTACATATTTAATAGGCAAACACATTCTGTTCCGTCATCTAAATGATTGATGAAAATGCTGGGCCCAAGGCAGACACTGAGGAATGCTGCTGTAGCCATCCTTCTATTTTAACAGCAAGCTCTCACTGACTTCTCTCTGGACATGGTTTCCTAAACAGCTTTATATCATCCTGCTGTAGTTTCTGCTAGACTGCTTTAGCCTAGTTTGCTTATAAGATTGTTAAGTGAAAAGATTTAACTGTCAGGGCAGCAAAAGCCTTGCTGAACTTAAGCTATACAGTCACAAAACACGTTATCGTTATACCCAGTATTCTACATCCATTGATAGGAGGAGGTTAATTTGCTGAACCTCAGCTGACTTCATAGTACCAGACATATTGTAATATTAGCCAAGGAAAACGATTATGTTTGTAAAGCACCGTTTTATCCTGTTCTTGAGCACCACAAACACAGGGAAGTGCAGGAGAAAACCCAGCCCTCCACAAATCATCAGCAGAAAAGGGGGTGAGGATCAGCTCTCCACTGCCTGTCTCAGTACTAAAGCAAGATCACCAAAGGAAGCTGGCAGCAGCCAGGCTAAACACTAGGAGGAGAAGTTCAGATTAAAGCTAGGAGATGTGTGGCACATTTTGCCAAAAAATGCCAGACTCCCAAAAGATTACAGTGGTTCAAGAGGAGCCTAAAGCCTGGACGAGAAGCATTCAAGGGTGCTACAGCTGTGTCGCATTGGCAAGTTGGGTTTGTGAGACCAAACAAATGGTGACAACGACCCCAGGTTTCACTATCTGTTTCCGGAAGGTCATTTCAGTGTAGATGCAGCCTAATCTAGTCTTTTGAGAATCCTCAGTAGGGCCTGCAGGAGTTAGAAGCTGTCCTGGAGGACACCTTCCAGGTTAGTTTTTTCTGGAAGGACTCCAGTTGGGTGCTCTAGGACCGCTCTGCTGAGCCAAAGCTCCCCATCAAAACAGACCCGTGCTCCAAATTAAAATGCTAACGTAAGCACACCCTAAGCATACAAACAACAGCAGCTTTGGAAATCCCCCGAGATGAAAATATCTGGAAGCTGGAAAAGTGCTTAGGGCAAGTCTTATACAAGCTTAGCCTGTCCTTGCGGCTCCCGGGATGTCTGCTGATTGTGGCAGGCAGGGTATGGGGCCAGTTGATCCGTCAGTTTGGACCATTACAGTAATTTCTGTGTGCTGCATATGCCTTCACAAAATTATATTAAGAATGTAGCAACAGTTATTCTTCTGCATCCATTAACAGTCACGTCATTTTAAATCTCTCTGCTACGGCACCTCTCTGCACTCTGTCCCAGGCAGACACTAAATGTTACAGCTTGTTTCTGCTTCACATGCTCAGAGTTCCCTCTTCCAAACCTCGACCAAGTGTAATAGACCCAATCTTGACTTCTCTAGTCAGTCAGAAAAACATTTTAAACCCAGATTCTATAAATGTAAGCCTCTTTTTCCAGGTGTGATTGGCAGCCCCTGCTCCTGACCCTTGGTAGTAACTCCTGTAGCGTATGGTGACACCAAGCCAGACAAAAACTACACATAACTGTGAGGAATAAAATACGTTTACATTCTGGTTTGCTTAAAATACATGAACCATACTGTAGCAGACTTTCCTCCATGCTTCAAGCCACTGTATTACTGCAACTTGACATAATATTTCATAAGCATATACTTCCCTGTTATACATCATTATGGGCAGTTTTGACAGCTTTGTCACACAGAACAATTTTCCATCATCTCATAAGTAAGAATACTTTGATTACTTATGAATAGACAATACAGCCACAGAGATACCATTTGCAACACCATATTCTGTAATTCCTTTCTATTTGTTATGGAAATGCCCCCTAAGCAGCTGCTGTATTTTCTTACTGCTGATTTCAATCTAAGATACAGCAATAGTATCAAATAACAAATCTGGCGAAAACTATCTATCCCAGAAATCCCAAAATCAAGTCTATCTCTAGGTAAATCCAACTGGTGAGTGTGTGGGTAGAGCTCTTGCTGTTGACAAAGGCATTGCAAATTTCATCAGACTTTTTCCCTACTACACTGAAAGGGTATGCAAAAAAGCGTAAATGCACATTATCAAAGTAATCATATCTCATGTCACAATGTAAATCACATGGACGAGATGGGTCTAGGACAGCTAGTATAGTCAAATGTCTCTGCAAGTTTCTGACTATGTCAGCCTCATGCTATGATTTTCTTACTTTTGCATAAATAAAGTTTACTTTTGCATAAATAAAGCTAAACACAAAATTTCATGAGCACAATACAAACTTCTTCCTTTACTGCTTACATAAAAGTGGACTGGGATTAAACAAGAATCACATAGGTATTTGAGGAATTATTTTTTTTTTTTTACTTCTTTACAAAAAATATGACTACTACATTAGCAGTCAGTAAGTTGAAGTACTAAATAATTATTGCAAGAAACACAATAATGCCTGCTGACAGGATCACAGAAGGATGTCTTTAGTGCTGTTTTGACAAAACGTCAAAATCTGCACCTGAAAAAGGAATCTAATGTTTGTCCATTGAGGTCTATGAGCATACTATTATAAACTTGACAGAAACTTTCAATAGTCTGTTAAAAATATTGGCAAAAATGCCTATTTATTTCAAAGCTTGGGTGACTTTTTGATCTAGGATTGTTTATTCAAAATAATAAAAAAATACCATATTAACAGTATACCTTGTATGTAACAGTATACATAAACTATGTATGACAACAACTATACTAAGAAGTCCTGCAGTGGTCCAGATTTTTTTCTCCAACTTTCAATGTTGAATTAAAAAAGATGAAGCAATCCCAACATGAGCAGGTAGTATCTCTCTCCCTTTTAGGCATTTCTTCCTTACTCATTATTTATGTTTTCAAACAATTTGAAACTATTGTTACTTTTAATCCTACTAAAACTAATTATGAACATCCTATTTCTCTATTAAAAAGTCTATGAAAAGTGCATCAAGTTCTTAGCCTCACATATCTTGTGACAGTGAGTCAGGCTATATATTGTTGGATGCAATGCAAAAGAGTTAAAAGTTGCACATTGTTAATGTAAAAACAGGAGAACCATTACCAGAAAAGCAAAACCAGTGCTGTACTTCGTCATTCATTATTGCATCAATCTCATTTTGGTTTTTACAGAATTATCATTGAATCTCCTTCCTATATAAATACATAGTCTAGATTTACTCTTCATTTATATTTATGAAAAAGTACAAACATTAGAACACCAGTAATGTACTGTGAATACAGCAGTATTTGTTTCCACAGACGTATCAGTGAAAAGTTGCCCATGTAGTCTCTTTGCTCTATTTCACTTTCCTGTCCCTAATTTATTGTAATGAAATACGATAAGGAGAAACTGTAAAAGTAGCTTTCCCTTTTGCAATACTAAGCGTGACATAGCGTTCAAGGAAAAAGAAGTTTAGTCTTTAAGAGCAAAATGGTGACCCATGGCTGAGAACAATTTTTGTTGGCTAGCACAGCCCCTATGTGGTTTTTAATCTGCATTGTGAAGTATGTGAGTACTATGAAAGAAAAAAAAAAAACTTCTAGTAATATTTTAAACATACTTATTGCAGAAACCAAGAAAACTGAACAAGATCAAATCTCAAGAACAATGCAAGTCTCTCTTGAGAAACACTTCAATAAATACAGCATCATATGAAATAGGAGGATAAATTCAGCTTTGCTGACTGAATTTTGAAACAAAAATTTGCACAAATCAAAAATTTTTTGTTACAAGCTGTGATGATGGAGTTGAAATATTGCAAAGAGAAAATTATTGAAGCTTTAGAAAAAGTAGTCATTTTCTACATTAACTCTTAGAAATGCATGCTATGAATGTTCCTCTAATTATTTTAGAACATCAGGGCAGGCATAATAGACTGGGGCAAAACTCCATCCATCCATCCAGGATAAATTTCAACACTGGCCAACAGCAGGTGACTAGGCAAGAGAGCATAAAAAGGACAGACATACACGCAGTGCTAATTCATCCACTGTCTCCAGTGATTTTTTTGTGTCAAGGATTTCTTGAATTGACGTTGGTGTCTGTGTAAATCCAATTTTCTAGTTTATCTAAGCAATGCTTGAACTGGCATAAACTTTCTCTATCCACAACATCCTGCAAAAAGGAGTTGCACAGCTTACCTATGTGCCACACAAAGAAATACTTCCTTTTGTTCACTCTGAACCCTCTTCAATGAATTTGAGTATTGGAAGGGAGACTGAATTTTTGTTCATTAGTCTACTTCTATTATTTTCTATTGTTTTAATTATGATTACTTCTCTTACATCCTACAGCTCACATGAAAAATCAGCAACTCGCTGTTCACAGCTGGGATAATCTACTCATGTACGGACTGAAAGCTCATCCCAGAAGGAACCTAATATTCTGCTGTTATTCTGATGAAGAACATTTTCTTCCATAAAGCAAAAGTCAGAATTCTACAAGGGGAAAAAAAACTTTGAAAATTCTTACCTTTGAACTGAAACAAAATTTGCAATGAAATCTGAAGCAGAGCACACATTAAAAATTTGAAATCTCATACTGAGATTGCTTTGTTTATTAATTTTCTGATTATGTCACTAGCAAAAATACAGCCTTCTGTTCGGAAGAAAATAACATTAATTTGTATGTCTGATTTATGGAGACAGGGACTATCAACCTCTGTGAAATCGAAAGGTTTTGCCATGACTGAGGTACAAGAAATTTTTCAGATCCACGAAGCGAAAAGAGAGAAGAAACACTAAGCATGGAAAATCTCAGGTTATTCTGCAAGAATCCCTGGATGTCCTGGATTGCATGGCAAAAACTTGCATATTTAACTAGGAACTGTAGGAAACCATAAAAGGATTATTTTATATTGGACAAGGAATTAAATATATTTTAAGTGAAATTATCTGAGATTTCTGAGTCTGCAAAACTCTACTAAAAATGTCACATGAGCACATAACTACTTTCTCTCTTTTCACGTGTTTCTTACCAGACTCTTCTGTTTCACTTACTGGCCCAAATTCATAGGAACCTCCTATGTCTGTCAAATTATTCTGGTGCCTCCGTAAAGTCTGAAGGCTGTTCTGTGCTTGTCCTGACATAGTTCAGAGCTGCACAGATTACACAGGCTTTTTAAATATAGAAGATGTCTAGGGATATCAGCATCCAGTAAGAACAGCTGCAATTCAGCAGCTGGAGCCCATCCTACTAAAGGGGTACAGTAGTCTCATGTGATGACTCTGTACTGCTCCCCACCATCCCTCATACACAGCATTCCAGTTGTGGTAGAGAATCAGCAGCCTAACTTGACCAGATGTGGCAAAACATCCTACAGAAATTTGACTAACTGTAATTAAAATCTGGTTGGTTTGCTCCTTTGTTCTGTGGTTTTGACCCGACTGTGAATTTCCTTCTCTCTAATATGCCTTTCACTTGTTCCCACTCCAACAGAATTCCCTTTCTCCATGCTGATCCCTCTTTTCTTTGACCTCAACCTTGCTTTGTCGTCTGAGCATGCTGTGTATGAGCTCTGCTGAGGCTTTGCAATAAGCCTCAGCAAAAACAAAGTAAAAAAATTTACACTGTCCAAGGGGAAATGGCAGGCACAGCACTGGATTCACCGACTGGTCCTTGCTTCTGTTCTACCAGGTTTGAAGGTTTGTGAGGCAGCCAAAGGTTTTCATCTGATTTTAACCTAGGAACCCAACACTGGTATGTCAGCCACCTTAAACTGCCCTCATACCAGTGGAGAGGCTTTGGCATCTCAAGATTAAGACTGTAGTTAAACTGAACTCTAAATAGAGGTACTCATCTCTCTCCACTCAATAAAGAAGGAGCCTAAATGGGCTTGATCCTAACTTAAATGCACACAGACAAATGCATAAAGATAAATGGAGAAATCTGTGTCTAGCCCTATACCTTCTGCCAACTGTGACCATGTTGGTGAAGGGGAACAGAAAGATGGTTTCCATTAGCTCCCCCTAACAGAGAGCGGCCCACAGCAGGTACTTTCCTAAATGCATCCCTGCCTGCAGTACAGGCAGGCAGCCCAAGGCAACCCCATAGCTACATTAAGAGTTGTTATTTGCAAATCATTTGAAGGAACTTTTTCAGAATTGTTAAATCAGTAACATAAATATCTCAGGGAAA
>NW_009604125.1:57834-81666 GCF_000690535.1 Cariama cristata
AGCAATGCCAGAGAAGGTATGCACACGTCCAAGGAATGTCCAAGCAAGAAGTGGTAGGGCACCCATGAGTATACGGCTTTCAATACATTAAAGTATAAACTAGAAGAGGGCTTAGGTGCAGAACACATCCATGAGAAAGCCCACCAAATTCTTTCAAATTTTTAGACAAAACTTTCTTAACAAGAGTGTGGAAGATTTGAGGGAGAAAAGAAAGACTTCTCAAAAAGGAACTGATAGAAAAGTTCAGTCCATGCTTATAGAGCACAAAAAACCTATGTAAATAGGAAGACAGCCTTTAAGCCACTAAGTTTGAGCTTGGGAAAAATATACCTCCTCTCTCTGTGTATGTCTTTACTATTGCTTTTAGGAAGGATCAACTACTTTAAAAAAATACATGCAAAGATTTTGCAAAAGATCAAGACTCAGACAATACAATTCAATTTTAGCACCTTGATAAAAGCTAAAAGTTGATCACGTTTTTTGGAGGATGTAAATTACTGCTTCCAACTTAAAAAGAAAACAAACTCACAAGAAAACAAAACCAAAAACTTAAAGTGAAAAGCCGAGTAATTATGCAGACTCCAATACGCATCCATATATTCTAAAAGTCACAGACTCTGATATGCATTCATGTATTTAGAAAGATTCCTTTCTCAAATACATTGCACACACATGTGATCTTGTGTATATAAATACATAGACTAGCTGTATTCTCTTCCCTACTTACTTTCAGCAAATGTATCAAAAGAGACAACACTGCATACATTTTCTTCAGGTACACACTCATGCAGAAAAGCAACAGAGTCCTAGCAAATTATATTAAAGTTCATATCATATTAAAGCTCAACTATATTAAAGTCCCATCAAGTACTTCAAGAAAACTAAAACCAACCTCTCCCAACAAAACTTCAAAACTCCCCCTGATAACATTGCCAAATCATAGCTGCTTCTTACCGCATTACTGAGAAACACATCCGCAACCTCGGATTTTCTCTCTGACAGATTTCAAACTTCTGCCATCTACTAACTACTGACATGCTTGAACTGTTAAAAAATGTACGTTGTTTTTTTTTTCACCCCTCATTTCAAAAAACATTTGGAGCAGTTCAGCATAAATGCTCAAAAAATACCCCAACTAGAAAAGGACTGCCAAATTCCAGCAAGAAAGGTAAAATGACTGGGAAAAGGGACAAGCCACTGAAAATCTTTTCTGAAAATGGAAACACTTGTGCAATTTCAACTCCCCATTACAAACATTATTATATCCTCTGAAAGACAAAAACACAAAAGCTCTCTTTCAAGTGGACAGTTGGGCTATGGTCTGAAGGCCTCTTGATTTCAGTCTTACTTAGGCATAATCAAAGGAGTTTATCTTAATGAAGACAGAGTTTAAAAGCATCAGGTTCTGGTTTAGTGTAAAGACTTCCCCATATCATACAATTTTTAACACAAGCATTTCACAAATAAATACAAACAACTTGTATTTTGCACAAGCTTTAAAACTTTTACTGAACCTGGTTTTTCTTTTGTCTATTTTCTGTTAGAATCTGTGCAAGACGTACCACAGGTTCAGGATTAAGAAATAATAAAAAAAAAAAATCAACGACTACACCAAAAAAAAACCCCAGTTCAATCCCCTTTCAACTCACAAAAACATGCCTCATAGGGACCATAAAATCCATGTAATTACCTGCTGCAGGATCTGTAACCGCTTGACTGGTGATGCCAGATGGTGGTTCTTGAAGCTGGTATGTTGCATTTGTGGAGGGTGTCGTTGGGCTGGTGTTGCTGTTTGTCATGTAATGTGAAGGATACGGTGAGCTATTATAATATTGTGCATACTGGCCCTGGCCAAAACTGGGATAAGAGGGATATTCCTGCAAGACAAAAAAGCAACTGAAGAGTCCATGAAAGTTTTGCTACTTTTTAGTATAAATTCCAAAATATAACTACAAACACATGTCAGACTTTCAGCATCTATGCTTCCTGGACTGGATGCTATAGGATCTAAAACTGTGAGGCAGCAAAATGAAATCTAAATTACACATAATTTAGTATGTCTTCTCATACAAATAGGTTATTAGACACACTGCTGAAGATGTGTGAATAAGAACATCAATGCCAGGCAATTAGTTCTACTGTTGGAAGATGACAAATTGAAGAAAAACATTTATAAACATCAGTTTAAGTCGAAAGGATGCTAATTTATTTCAAAAAGCTATCTAAAGGTTACATTTTTTCAGTGGATGAGAATTCTAAGTTTGTCAAAGTTTCCTCAAGTCATATTTACAAATTTACCTGCTGTGAACTATTAAATCCAGTAGAATTTGTGAGTGAATTATTTCCTGCATATATTCCTGATGATGTTGTAAAACTGCTGCCTGAAACGAAATGAAAAATTATGTGAATTACTAAAACACAGTATTGGAAAATAACTTCCATCATGTGATTATATCATAAGGATATGGCATATTTGTAATATTTCCCATATGTTGACCGATTTGGTTGTCATCAGCTCTGCAACGTGTTAATACATGGAAAGTGATAATTCATCGTTCCTACACCCTGTGTTTCCTTACTGCCATAAAAACTTGAAGTTTAGACAGGAATTTGGAGCCACCTCAGATCTGATTGAATATTTGGCTATCCCACCCCTCCAAATAATGCCCAGAGTTGTGAAGTAATGAGGGTTTCTGTACTTTCAGTTTTTGTTGAACAATAGCTGCGAGCCTTGTCCCGAGAGATGCCGTCTCCCCTCACTGAAGCCCACTGGCTCCATTTCTCCTACCACCTTTGAGAACCGGGTCCTCTCCTCTCCCTGAGCCTCAGCCCCTCGCAGGAACAGCAAAAGCTGTAACTCCCTGCTCCAAACAGCTCAGCCCGACTGCGAAGCCATTAGGATTTGCTAATCAATCATAGACAGCCTTGGGCCGTAAACCTCCTTCCTTTTTGATTGAGTCTACCGGGCATAACACAACGGAAAAGAAGTACCTCTCTGAAAAGGGAAACCCAAGACTGAATTTAGCCCAGAGAGTGAATTACCGCCTTCACCTCCCTCCTCCCCCCTTCACGAGCCACCAAAAACAGACAGATGGGGCTCTTGTTTAATACCTAACCTGAGAAGCTGTTCCACTAAAAGGGCAGCAATCCCCTTTCAGCTGTTTTGCCCTCACTGGTTATAACCCAGGAGTGACACAGCCACCAGCTGAGACATAGGGATGCACAGGGTGAAGCTACATAAGCCACCAGAAAGTCTGTAACGAGGCAACCTATTGAACTCATCCAGCGGGAGAGCACCAGCCAGCAAGGAGCTCGCATTAAAGCCCACAGGTTGTTTACAGCCTCCCTCACTACTGAAACCCGCCTTAGTGAAAAGATATACTGAGACCTTGGGAGTAAAAGTTTGTAGGTGAGCAAAGGAGGCAAGGAGGGATGGAAATCAACAGGGAGCCAGGTGCAGAGAGGCACCGGTCCTCTGATGTACCCGACACAACCCAATTAACAACCAAATCCTATGCAGTGGCTACTCATTGGGAAAACCGACATTTCTTGCAACTCCAGTGTGGAATGCAGGCAGGGTTGCATGCTTAGTACAACCCCTGAACGGCATTTGTGAGCTATTTACTTTTTTAAACAAAAAACCCCAAACCAATAGGTATCGTAGCTATAAGAAGTCAGAAGGAAAAATACTTAAATGCTTTGATTGCAAAAGTTACTAAAAACACATACAAGTTAAGCCTCAAAATAGCAGATGTGAAGTCCAACAGCAGTGGGAGTAAAAGATGAAGCTTAAACTTAACATGTGATAATGACTGTAAACATTTCTCTTGTATTTGCTATTAGGGCAAAAGCTCTGTGGTTGTTGATAGATGCTACTAATCCTCTGAACTAAAATCAGATTACTTCAGCAGAAGAGCTGACATCCAAGTTTAGCAGATAGTACAGATAAACAGCACTAATGAGAAAAACATGTTGTTTTAAATTTAATTTAAAATTGGAAAACAGATGTTACTTTTTTATTATAACAAACCCCAGAGCCAAAATACAGCTGAAAAATATTTTAAATTGCAAAACTTTGAAATGCTATTTTATTTCTAAGAGTGCTTTGGCTGCAAGAATGTAAGTCACTGTGTCTCTTTTTATTTCTGCAGTTATTTCTGAGTCATGCAGTAATACATTCAAACACAGGTTTTATAGGTGCATGGTTTGAGCCATTCTAAAAAGATATAAAAGGCCTCTCATAAGAAGAAAAAGAAAAAACAAAAACTTTTTTTGAGGAATACATTATCTTTCCACAGAAGGTTTGGCAAATAATTTGCAAGAGCAAATGAGAAAAGTAATTACATGCCAGCTAGCATCTCTCCCTCTCAAAGACACATGCATACTAACATGCAGATCTCTCTCTTTCATCTCGTGGTCAGCACTGGCTCCTACGGAGGAGGGGTAGGGGTCTCTTAGACCGTAACAAACATGAAGCAGGTTTCTCAGAAACAGCGCTGTGGGCCACCCAGAACTACTGGCCTCAAGTTGTTTCTAAAATACTCTAATTTTGCCATTTGTTTTTTAAATACTCAGCTGCGGCACAGCATAGAGCTGCTGCCCCACCTTAGCTGAACAAACACAAAAATAAGAATCTCTACGAAACACACGAGATTTACTGCCCCAAGCTGGCCAGTGACGTAGCTTGAAAATGTGATAAAAGCTGTAAATTGCAGGTCAAAGGTCTATTTTGCAAAGAGCATGGACCCACATTAAAGCTGGGAATCCCAGTCAGTGTCGGAAGACAGCCAGACCCTGCTGGGACCAGGGCGCAGGCTCCAGGCGCGCGGCCTACCCCCGTGCTGTGGCGAGGTGCGGGATGCCGTCCTCCCCTGTGTATTTGCCACACAGGTCCATTTGCTTTCCTAGCTCAGTCTCCTTGCCATGGGCTATGTCTATCATCAGGGTACAATGTATGCGGCAGAAGTTTAGCACAGTTCTCCTGGGAAAGCCTAAGACGGCCAGATGGGCTATTTAAACTAAAGGTTTCTTCCGTTGCCTACAGTGTTTAAAAATCCTTGGCAAACTCCCCCTTGTTGTCCTAGTAACCGCTTAGCTATCCAGCACAATATTTTTATACTGTATAATAATAACCAAATACTTTAACATTTACTTTTTTATGGTTTAATTCCTAAACCAATTGGTTAGTATATTCTCAAACATCACAGCCTTGGTAACTAAAACAATGATGGTGCTCATCACAGGTCTAGTACCCTTCCAGCAGTAGGACGCTTGGGTGCAGAGCAAAAGCCACGCTTTTATCACAACCAAAGGATACTCAAGAAGATAGTTGCAAATGGAGCTCTTTCCTTGACGTTTCCCCCAGCCCTTCTCCACACCATTTATCCTCACTGAGCAATCCTGATAACCCTGCCAATATCAGCAATCCGGATACCCCTGCCAATATCGGAACAACAGCCCAGTCCCATAGCCATTAGTCATGTAAGTGGTCTTTCAACATCTGTGAAGCAACCTATATGAAAAACAGCTTAAGGTACATACTCATTAAAGTAAGGGGGAGGGGAGTGGGGAGACGGGGGGGTGGGGCAGAACCATCTAGGTCCAATTCCCATCCTCTCCTCTCCGCACCCCCTGTTATAGGGATGCTAAATTTGTAACAAACAAAAATCCAATTACCAGAATAACCTTAGCAAGGAGTCACAGGCAGCGATTTTCCTCATCATTTTCAAAAGTTGGCAGTCTCTCCCTCTGCTATTGTTCGGTGACTAATCATGCTGTAATTTTAGCAGGGTCAAGAAAAGCACTGGGCTTAATTGGCTGCACACGCACAGTGAGGCAGCGCCTTTACGTTGCAGGGAGACATTCACCCCAGGGAGGAGAACCAGAATAACTCCAAAGCTTTCGAGCACGAGCTAACTCCAATGAGGGAGCACAAGCACAGCAACTGCAAGGCTGCTAGGAAATCCCCTTCATTGCAGGCAAGAATGCCAGCAGGGCCCTGAGCACGCTGTCATGTAACGCTTGGTTGTGAAGTAGGTTGTGGGATCTATTATCTCCATTTAGCAGCTCAGCAGCTGCACGCAGGAGATGAAGAACGGCTATTGCAGGCTATGACAAGGCTGAGGCTGCAGCCTGCTCATATACTGCTAGAGTGGAAAGGGAGAATAAACTCATTTCCCTCTCTGGAGGTTTCTGCACAAACAACCGAACAGCAGCAGCGCTACCCCCATCTTCTGTCAACGTAATCGATTTTGTCCTTAAATAATAGTTGAAACTATGAATAGGTTCTCCTTCCAAAATTAAATGAGGAAAGGGAAACAAATGTCCCTGTTTACTTTTAACATCTGTTCAATCAAAAGGAAGGATTAAGTCAATTTAAAGTTGTTTCAAATTCAAAAGTTAGCCTAATGAAAACATTAAAAAGACATATATTCTCATGTATAGTATAAATATGTACCGTCAATGTTCAGCAATGTGACTCTTTTCTCCTTAGCATCTAACAACTCCACCAATATTTTCATTTGAAATATTCTCCTTATTTCCATTCTTATGGTCTCTAAGGTTTCTGTAGGGGACCAGTCCTTCCCTCATCCACATGCCGTGCTATTCATGAGCACAACAGAAATGACATACACACCAGGGGGACCCCCAGACTCTGACCTGTGGCTCTTCCACCCAAGCCAGACTGTCAGCGATCTGCTGCCTTCCATGGATGGGCTCTCGGCCCAAGCATGGCACAGCTGGAGCAGAACCCAGGCTCAGACCTCCTCCTCCCTCAGCCCTGCAGACAATGCTATCGTGAAATCAATGCCTCTGACCCTCCTCTCGTCAGAGCTTCACAACTGGGTCATCTTTAACACATTTCTTTTGCAGAATATTTTTAGATCCTTGCCTTTCAATCTGTACAGCTGAAATGCTGGCCAAGATCTTCCTGTTCCACCTCTTGACAACCACCATCCTTTCACTATCTTGACAATTCTGATCTTACACACATTTTGCGTATCGCAGAAAACAAAGCAATACCCTTTATGACAGACCTCTATGTAGTCCATTGTCCGAGTCCTAGCTTTGCTCTACTAATGCCAGAAATCACTGCTGACTCTTAAAATTTTCCAGCAAGCACTCTCTCACGTTATCCCATGCTGGTCCTCCTTTCCTCCCTCCATTGAACGAGTTTCCCATAGATACCTGCAAAACTATTTCACTGTCCTCCCTAAAATCCCTTTTTATTGACATCCCTCTGCTATATATCTTACAAAAACCCCCACCTTCAGAGCTGTTAGATAACCAATATGGGATGATGACTGTTTATTATGCCTAAACAGTGTCAGCTTTATTGTTATATTAGGCCCTCCTAGCCTGTGTGTTTCATTTTAGCCTCCAACTTCTGTGGGGACTGTATCTTCATTTGGCTTTCTAAGTTAGCACAACAGGATCCAAATACATTACTGTGGCACAAAGGCACTACTGCAATAGAAATTATAGGCAACGCAGACATGATTTTTCAATAACTCTAT
The DNA here is from genome assembly GCF_000690535.1 of Cariama cristata. Classification (NCBI taxonomy): domain Eukaryota; kingdom Metazoa; phylum Chordata; class Aves; order Cariamiformes; family Cariamidae; genus Cariama; species Cariama cristata. The sequence continues at coordinate 65,352 of NW_009604125.1, forward strand.
TTCCTAGCGACCACGAATTATCAGTTCCTTAAAAGCTGGAATGTTGATCCAGGAGTTTCTTGTAGCTGCTGCTGGCAAGCATTTTGAGCTCTCTCCCACAGGAAGGTAGGGTTTTTTCCAAGGGAGGAGGGGTAACGTGTGTTTGGTTTTTTTAGTGTGGCTATCTGCAGAAAGCAAAACCAATAACCTGGTTATAGTTATATTTACTCTGATGAGTAGAAGACCACCACTATTCAGTGCGTAGATGGAAGTTTGCATACTACTCTTCCTCTTTCTTGCAAGAGCACATTACAAGCAAGCAATACTTCAGATGTCAGATGATCATTTCTGCCCTATGGAGCTACTCAAGACACAGTTCAAAAGGGGATTAAAAAAAAAAAACAAAAAACAATGAAAAACATCTCTCTTGTGTCCAAGCGAAGGACTGGATCAATATATACCCTCAAAGCCATGGAACAAAAGCAAAACCCCCATTCACTTGGTCTCTGAAAGCACTCCTGCCTCCAGACATTTCATGGAGCATTTACATGATGACGCACAGTTTAAATGGAGCGTGACAATAATAAAGAGAGGTGCTAAACTTTTTTAAAATGTGGTCCAATTTTATGAGTGATCATTTATTTCAACAATTCTAAAATCTGCAACACACCTGATTTCAACTGTCAAATTCAGGGGTGAAAAGTCCTGCAGCAGACATCCAAAATTAGCTATCTGTAGTAAACAAAGATTTTTTAAAATATCCCTTAAAGTGGTGAAAATCCAGAACCAGGCACATCCAGTGACTTCCCGATACAGAAGGGGAAAAAGGAATTGGGAGAACAAGGTGGAAAGATATGAAGTAAACAGGCAAGTGAGGCTACAAAATATAATTGATAATAACAGCCTGCAAGTACAAAGACTTACAGCTTTTAAATAGACTTCAAAGAAACAGACTTCAATTGTTACTTAGCTACCTCCACAGCTGCAGTAGGTATTTTTATCTTCTTCTCCCTCCCCGAACACACTCAGGTGTCAAATTATATTTGGCACTTCCTAAATTCATAATCCTGACACATTGTCCAGGACTCGCTTTCTCACATTCACTATTTGTTAAACTATGGCTATTCAGAGATTCATTTTTACTGTAATAACACTACAACACTTCACTATTTAAAAATTAATGAAGCAGGGATCTTCCAAACTGCTTAGAGCTGGCCCGTTGCTGCCCTCAGCAAAGACAATCATCATTTCAGCTCCGACTGCAATAAAATCAGAGGTAAATGCTCAGGCAAACATTCATTTTTATCCTAGGAATGTAAAGAAATAAGGGGAAAGAAAACACACAGCATTAACTGTATCTAATTAATGGTAATATCTGTTTATACAGACCTTGCATCTGGTAGCTATAGGGAGCCTGTCCAGGTTGAGGTGTGCTAAAGCTGGCACCGTAGCTTAGAAATCCTGTCTGTCCAGGTGACTGTGACTGTGCCAATCCACCTTCTGTCTTGATGCCTGCCCACAATGCACCTAAATCAGTTAGTGACAGCAAATCTATTTGTTCGTATTCAAACAGGGATGGAAAATAAAATCACTTAATTAACAGCATTTTTAACATATACCTACTACTGCATGCATGAGAGAACCAATATCGAGAGTATGCACAAATGAATAGGGTAACGGCAGTCTAAGAGCACACATAAAACTGAAGTTCACGAGGGAGAGGTTAAATTCAACACTGTGTTTCCAATAACTGCAAAAGAAATTTATACATGAACAGGAAGTTGCATTATTCCTTTTTTCCTTTCCTGCCAGAAGCTAACTTTTCCATATATTCATGACATTTCACAGAGGCAGATTAGCAACTTTATATGATTTTAATGAAGCATAGCATAGCCAAGCTCTCCTGCCATAGACCCATTAATGACAACTGAGATTTGCATTGTATAATATTCCTATATGAAATTTACACAGCTCCGAGTTCAATGGCGTTCTAAGGAATTAGAAGTGGATAAAGAGAACTAGCAGTATTAAGTGCAATGATGATTTTCAAAGCTAATTAAACACTATAGGAGGCATTTAGTCTTTTAACAAATAAACACGTAATAGACAGGAATTATTCCTGAAGCAATCTCCCAAACTGGGAAGAACATAGCAGAGAGTCATTAATCTGCACTGACAGGGAAATCCATTACACATCACATTACACACTCATTTCCAAATTTAGCAATAAAAGAATCCAAAGTCCAATTAAACGAATGACAGGTTGCCCAACTTCAGTGATTGTTCCCCCAATTTGTAAGGCAGCAAGCAAGTAAACACCAGCAAGTGAAGCACTGAGGGAATGCATGCAATTCAGTCTTTGTCTTTTAGTTTTAATTATAAGGTTCTCCCAACACGAACTACCATTTAAAAATAATTATAGCCAAAGTAATGGAAAAGTAATACAATACTCTTAGGTTTCACTGATACCTCATTGTTCAAAAATCCCCATTATTTGAACTGAATTAACAAAGTGTGAATTAATAACTTTCCTTTGAAAATGACTGTTAATCTAAGTCCATTTCCTGGTTGGATTTTTTTTTTAAAACAATATTCAATGTTTGAAGGTAGGAGAGGGCTGAGAAGCTACTGTGTTTGCAAAACTTCAGTATCTCCCTACATACAAGTGGTAGCCTATTTTCTTCTGCCATTTAAATCATTATTTTCCAACTGCTGTCATTAATTACCCTTAATTCCTTCTGCCAGACCTGCTAACTGCCAGACTAACCCTGTTTGCTTGTTTTTCCGTGATGCTTACTTCCTTCTTCTGTTTCATGTTACAATTAAACAATCCCAATGACAAATCTGACACCTCATTTCCAAGGGGAAACTCCTGCTATGGTTGTTTTGGTATCAACGATCTCTATTCATTGTCTGTTTAAGGACTTCTGAAACACTGATTAAATATTGCTTAGAGAAAATTTAGCCAAATCAAGCATTAAATTTCTAGTCCAGCTTTAACGGCCTGATTCAACTCAGATGAAGTGGGAGGAGATGATCAAAGGCAGCGGCAGGAGGATGCCACTTGAGTGAAGACAACTTGGCACTGACATGCCCTCTTGCAAACCTCCATGCTGTGAAGAGCCTTTCCTCTCCCGGGACCTACTCTTCCGACCTGCTCTCATCCAGAAGCCCTTCACTCATCAAACCTTGATGCTCCCTTCTCCTTCTCCCAAGCCTAAGGCATGCAAGGAAGTGGGAAGGGACAGTGAGAAAACATAAGGGGACTGCCAGGATCTGGAAAGAAAAGAAGTTGGGAAGCAAAGCCTTTGCTAGGTGCTGGTACCGAGGTAGGCAGAAGGAGGGAGCTTCAGGAAATTCTCCAGCCTCCTCAGGGGCTTTGCAGATGAACCAGAGCCAGGAGCCCCTGGCAGGCAGCTGTCCATGGCATTCCCTGCCACCCCGCTTCCTGCCTGCATGGTGGAGGTGGAGGAGTGGAAAAATGAAGAGGCAAGAGGTGCGTTCGAGACAGCACCTTCCCAAACTCTGCCCTACGGAGAAAACTTGAGGGAGGTTGATATGGAAAACTATGAATACTTTTTCTCCCAGTAAGCCGCAGAGTAAAGAAACAAAAAGCAAGAAGCCCCCCACTCCAACTCAGAGTTTTCCCTTTCACCTATTCCATAAGTCTCCTCTCTTCGTAGCTGCTGGAAGCTCTCTGCCTGCACAAGAGAAAGCCAAGTCAGAGGGTACATGGGGTCTAAGCTGCAGACCAAAGAGAATTTTGGCTCTGAACAAGGCTTCAGTTCTTGCCTGTTGCAAATGAGCATCCCAGTGTTCCCCACAGAATTTATTTTGGGAGCATGGATTATATGATGTGCCTTAAATATGCAAAAGTATATATAGGTCTCAAAACTTTTTAATAGTTATTTGTTTTGAAATATTACTCCTACAAAGTACATCAGTGAGGAACACCTTAGCCCCAGTCACGAGGCACTGTCTGAAAAGAACAAAATGCCTTAAAATCCACTTGGCTCAGGAGCTGAGGGTTTCAGTGGTCAAAAGAAGCTCTGCAATGTAAAATATTAGGCAAATTTATCCGAAGGGGGATGGACTGGGCAGAAAAAAAAAACACAACAAAACAAAACAAAAGAACAGCCAGGCATTTTAACCCCCGATAGGCAGTTGCCAAGTAAAGCAACTCTCAGTTATAGCTCTGACGACGGTGAGACAGTTAAACTCAAGTAGTGAAATCAAGGCCTTGCTGAAGTCAGTGGGAGTTTGATAGTTGACTTCAGTGAGGTCAGGATTTCATGCAGATGAGCCAAGTGAAAAACCAAAAAAGTCACTGTTTGGGCTGCCCAAGCCATCACAGCCAGCCAAGTACGAACATGAGGCGTTTGCAGGAGAAACAGGTCAAGAAAAGCATGGTGGGGAAAGGGGTCATATGTTTTGACACCACCTGATCCAGCTGGAAATAGCAGACAAGCTCTCATCAGCCACATGAGCTTGTGGTGGTGGTGGTGGGAAGAATCCTCATCTCTGTAGTCCTGAAAATGTAGTTTAAATATCCTTAAAGTATTTTGTTTCTGTAAGTTTATGTGGATTCGAACTGAAACTGAAACATCCAATTCATGTTTATAACCATATTTTTGGCAGTAAGTAATCAAGGCTGTAGCCACATGAAGAATGCTTCCTTGGATCATAACTATTGATGATATATTAATGAAACATTTTTTTTAAAGTAAGGGGAAATAATAATAAGAAATAAGAATAATGAGAAATGATCTATTTCTTGTACCTACTGTTCACAATAATTGCTGTAGGATACACCTGAGACCCAGTGGATTTCAACTTGCAGATTTCAGGATGAAAGATTCACCAGTTTTGCACTTAAAAGTTTTAATGATTTTAAGGGGCACAGCTTGTACTGTGAGTTCTGTCCTTTTGGTATAAAACTTGCATTACCTGAATGTATCTTTACAAAATATACTGCTAAAAGCATGTGGACTGTATAGTTTTAATAAATTCCCCCCAGAGGAATGTAAGACCTATTTTCTAATAATGTATCCTTGCTGCCGAACTGCTACGTGGTCTGCCAGCAGACAGTCTGGCAGCAAAATGGTCTCACCTACAGCAGCTTGTTTTTCAATTAAATTTTTTTGGAAATATTTGCTACTTAGTAGTATCTCCTTCATCAGCAGACACAGCTTTAGTGGCAATCTACCTCAGTTTTCACCTCCAGGGAGTTTTAAAACATTTGAGAGTGAGATTTTTCAGGTGGGGGTCTTTTTGAATCACTTTTTATAGCACAGCTTCATTGATTCATTTGGATTCCAGTAATCTGGATCAGCTAAAAGTCAGACCTTTATGCACCGATGTACCCTACTGCATTGCTGGACAGTAGAGTTCCTCAGGCAAGTCACCAGGAGCTGTGCCTGTGTAACGGAAGTCCCTAGATCTCTTTCCCCATTTCAGTGCTGGGGTTTTTTTTATATCACCACTAAAAACCTAACAAATCTCTGTCCTTGATCCCAAAACAGAGTCATCCTCTTGAGTAGCTTCTTAGCTCTTTAATACATAAATTAAGCATCATTCATTCCTATGGGGAAATTAACCAATCTTCCAGAAGAAATGCTTGAGAGAACAGCCATCCCACTAAGTACGAACGCAAGAGTCACATAATCTTGATCTAAAAAACATTTACCTTAGGAATAAAATAACACGGATGTGACTTCTTACCATATGAAGGGATTCCATACGGTTGGCCAGGCTGGGGGTAAGTGGCATAAGTTGTAGCTTGTTGCATCCCCGTTGTAAACTGTGTCTGCCCATATGCAGCCATCGTTTGTGAAGAGGGGGTAGGAAGAATATGTGGGTACGGTCTGCTATTGATTACAAATGACAGAAAATAGGACAGACACTGCATTAGACAAACATGTGTGTACTTATTTTTAGCCTTATTATACTCCTGCTACTTCGTTAACACATAATCATAGGCTGTGCTAGGCAACAGAAACTGTAGGACAACGACAAAACAACAATAAGAAATCAATAATAAAAGAAGAAGTAAAATAAGGACTTCTCAAATATTTTTCAAATACATTCTTAGCATTTAAAAAAAAGTATGGTCTTTTCCCTAGAAGCTGCTGTGGTTTAAATTATGACTTAACAGATGGACCCAATTATTATTTTAAATGAGGTTAAAATCTGCCTATTTCAGTTATTATTATTACTACTACTATTATTATTATTTTTAAAAGATATCATACTTGGAAGGGTAAATCTGTGGTGGGGAGAACTGGTGTGTTTGTCTTGGGCTGAAACCACTGCTTCCAATTGCTGCACCAAGGAGAAAAGAAAGCACACAGAAGTGTAAATACACACACCAAAGATAAATATTATTTTTCCTAATAGAATTTCAGTGTATTAACAAGATTTTAATTAAATTCAAATATCATTGATACCTTAGAGAGAAAATAATATTTTATCAGGAACTATACAAGAATGCTTAACATTAAAATCTTGATTACAAATCTCAAATACTAAATTGCCCCTTTGTACAGCTCCTGAGCAACAGTTTATTCTTTGCTCGCACACAGACAACATTTTCAATGCAAACAACCTATTTCCTAATGGAAACATTTCCCTTCATATTTTCAAAGGATTATTGATATCTCAAGTGCAACATTTTATTAACTTTTAGAATTTTTAAGACCTACATTTTATGAAGGAGCTTTATGTGTGCCTCGATTGAAAACATATGGCCAGCTTCAGAGCACGTGCCTCTTTTTTTAAAAAAATGATTCCATAATACAGATGATATATTACCACATTACACTTCCTTCTCTTCTCCCCCTTCTTATCTGCTTTCTAAAATGCTTTCAGATCTTCGAAACAGTCAGTATTGCATAAAGATGGCCAATGCGCAAATGTTCTTAAGTGAAACACTTACGCCTAGGGGGCTAAACAGTGAGCTTCTCCCCTGGCAGCCCAGCCGCTGCTGACACAGAGCTTTACACCAACATATCCCAATTTCTTTCGGTATTTTTGGGTGCTGCCGAGAGTGTGGTGGATATGCCAGCCTGCTCTGCTCTGGGTGTTATTTTCGGGAGTCCTTCCCCTCTCTGGTTACCGTCTGGGTGCCATTTCTTCTCTAGGCCCCAAGGTGGGTTTTTGAAGCCTTTGCCAAGAAGGGGTCAGCAGCAGGTTATGAGGCTACTGTAAAATCAGACAGCCAGAGAAACAACAGGCCCTATTGCTAAGTACTTGGAAATAAACAAGGCACGGATAATTACCCTTCGCCAGCTACCCCTTTCCTGGCCAACTACAGGGAAAATCCATCATCTTTACACTCCAGGAGCACCCGCAAAACATGGAGGGAAGCAGGGAATCTCTTTCCGTGCCTTCCACACCTGATGATAGTTTTTCTTTTCTGTGGTCTGTGAGGCTGCAGATACGTCAATGTTACGGTCTGACCTTTAGTCAGATCACACAATGCATGTAGCTACTATTAAACACACTAGCTTTTCTTCTTTCACAGATTTAAAATACTCTAGAAACCCTTTTATGGCTTTGAAGTTTGATACTTTCATATTCAACAGCATGCGCGGAAAATGGAGCCTGTGACAAGACCAAAAAAAGGTTGGCTACTTGGAGCCTGACTGGTTGCGAGATGTCAAATTTTGCTAGTCTGGAAATATAATCCCACGACATAGTATTAGATCCTTTTTTATTTGATTTGCACCATAAAAATGATGTGCTAGGAATACCACAGTTAATCCATAGGTATGCAAAACTGCGCAAACATCTTAGGATTCTCTCACAGTGTTTGCCTCCTCTATGTTAGAAGCTAAGATGTCTTTGGCTTCCAGGAAGAAAAAAGGCCTGACAAAAGAATGAGTACCTTGATAATAATAAATTAAAATAAATGAGGAAGACCTAACCCTCAATCACAACACTAATCACAGAGGCAGGTATGTTTACTTACAGAAAACAAAAGAGTAATTACTCTGGGCCAGAATACTCCCTCGTGAGACTCCCACCAAAGACACCAATGGACATTAATAAGCCCGATGCTGTAATGCTCCCTACTTGGGGAAAACTCCTATTGACTTGCACTGTCTGAGTAAGATGAACAGAAATTGGCATAAGCTGCAAAGTGCACAAGGCTTTTTAACAGCTGTGCACAGGTTTAGACCACATGGGATAAGAAAATAGTAAATGAAAAAATGCTGAGCTTAAAACCTTTGTTTATTCCTTACCTGATCCTGAGAAATTGTCTAAAGACCCGTCTGTGGTAGTAGTAGTAGCAATCTCACTGCTGCTCATTGGTTCTGTTTTAACTATAGAAATATAAATAAAATATATTCTATATGCACCTAATATTCTTGCACATGCATGCACACACACTCACTACAGCCACCAATTCAATAAAACAAAAATCTGCCGAAAATTCTTTAAATCATGGCTATCGATATTTTGCATTTTATGTATTTGTGTATACAAACAATGCAAAGTACTGGCAGCTATGATTTATACATACATATAAAATGATCAAGAGGGTTATTTCTGTCCCCAAGGAATAAGAGCCACTGTAACACATCAGAAGTGTTGTGCATGCAACTCTCTGCACCTGTCCTGATTCCTCTTAATCCTGCAGACCCAACAATAAGGGTCCACATTTAGATTAGGTCACACAGACATTTACAGGCTTGAAAGACAGCAATTTGAATAAGACAAAAAAGGAAATAATTTTTAAATTAGTTTCTCTGAGGGCTCTTCAAATTTTTTTCCATCCAAATAACTTTTCAGAGGAAAAATGAGAATTTGTGATGAAGTAAAACACTTTCCTCATGGTGGATTTCTCCTCTCAAAATGAAAAACAACCTTATACTCAGCAACCCTGAATAAACCAAGGGGACACAGTCCTCACCAGATACTTCAAAGAATGCTTTTACATTTTATTCCCTCTGTACCCACAAACCAACACGGCTGTCAGAGAGCAAAAAAGAATGAGAGTAAGATAGATTCTCTCCTGGCTCATGCTGCTTCAGAATTAATTATTCATTAATGACTTCTAATAAAGCCTCAAGTAAATAAACAGATTTCCCTTTCCGTTACTCCAGCACAATCTCAGTAACAATAGTGTTCTGATGCACGGAGCAAGGATGGGGCTGACCTGGCATGGATGCAAACAGGCACAATACCTACTCCCAGGATGTTACCAGATCAGCATGGCAATCTCTCAAATCCATTTTTACACACCTAGCTTTTGGAGTTACAGAACACCAAAACAAACTGAGGATGACGTTTCAGAAAACAACTGAGCTGATCTCACTATCAACATCCCACCGCTTTCGCGCTTGTTGACACACACAGTCTCCACTTCCCACGCACCAGCGCTAGTGTATACCTGACCTTTCAGTGAAGCAGTGAGCGAATCTGAGAAAGCCAAGGTGAACTGCACCCCATTTGGCATGTAAAGCCTTAGTGTCATCTTGATATAGGTGTGTATGTATGCATGTATGTTCGCCTAGACGTATGTGTTCAGGAATTGCAACCATCACTAGCAGAAGCCCTTTTGGTGCCAGGTTTGGAAAGGGTGAGGGAGAGGCACTTTCACCTTTTGACAAAGGACCTTTCCTTTCCTTGCCAATCCAAATTCTTATTTCTGCATGCCTAACTATTTCCTTCACTCGACGTCAACCACGGGATTTATATGCAGTATCTCAGGATTTTCTAATCACCCATTATTTTCTTTTGATTCTCAGGTGGGATGTTTTGTCTGCACACGCTAATGCGGGAGATCAATATTATTAGAATAGAATTGCATTCGCAAGCAATGGAGCCCAGTAAAAAAAGTTTCATGGAGTAAAATGGTTGGTGCAGAGTGTCCAGTATCCACAGTTTAGGCATTTTTGGTAGTGTTACTCATGCTAGGTTTAGTCTTGTCCCAAGGAACGAGCACCCATCAGCAGCTGGAGAACATTTGCTGCACTTCTGCAGAGCACCTTTTTTTGAAAGAAGTGGAAGTCCAAGAGACTCCACAAGGTGAATTAACATGTGGTAAGAAAGAGTGGCCAAGAAGTTCACTTCAAGAGTGCACTCGTGACCTGAACTACAACTCTAACACAAATATATTTCTTAAAAACGCAGCATATAACATATCCAACATCCATTTCATAACTGAATACTGAAAGTCTAACACATAGATGAAATAAAACATTTGTTGCAAGGTGTCTATCCCAAGTAATTTTCCAGAAACTACCAGATTTTTACAGCAAGTTCTACACAGTTTGTAAATCTAGATACCAAGAATTATAACATCTACATTATCTTCTGCTTTTTCTTAGAACTTTATCACAGCTACATTTTACAGTCAGACTAATACTTCTCTCATAGATTACTCCAGCTTTCCCCAAAATTTGCAAGTCTTCTGAACCTAATTTCCACAATGCAATTATACTTTTGGAAATAACAATGAAAGATGCTTTTCTCTATAAGCGGCAGCTGTGAGGGAGGAAAAGAGAGGAAGATGAGACAGATCAACCTAACTTGGGGTAAACGGTGGAAGATTTCAGTACATGCTTTCTCCAAATTCTTCCCCTCTTCTCTACGGGAGAAACAATTCTTCTATACTATTTTTAAAACAAACTATCATTGCTTGGATCACAGCAAACTAGCAGTCCAAGGACTACGCTGAGCCACCTCACACAATATAGAGACCTACAGCATCATTTGTTCTAGATAAAGATTTTTAGGGTAATTTCTTTCTAAATGGACATAAATGCTTCTCTTGCCATTGGTTTAAAAGCCTATCTCATGTGCTTTTGCAACTCTTTGGATCTTAGATCCTTGTTCAAGATACCATTTTGGGAAAAAACCTCATCAAAATGGAATTTCTGTCTTTATGACTCATGAGCAATACTTCAGCGCAACAATGTTTATAACTGAATGCTGTTTACCACACATACTACTTTTGAAGATACAGGGTAACATATGCAGTACAGTGCAGTGCCTTCTTCATGGAAATGAATTCTAGTTGCTGACTGAGGTGCTCACAAATTTTTCGTAACAACTGTTCCTTATGTCTCCTCTCTCAGCTGTTGTATTTCCTGAATATACAAAAACAGGATAAAAAAGGCTGTTCACATTATTCCTGATCTGGACACCCATTAGTAGGGTGATAATAAATAAGACCTATTATGCCATCTTTAGGAACAACCATGAACTTAATGGACCTTTGCACTGCAGCTAGTTGGGAATTTAATAAAGATGGATAGGAACTGGAAAGCCCTCCGTTCCCCATGCATTTTAATAAAAATGCCAGAAAATGACTGCATATTTCCTTCTATCTGAGCCTAAATATATGTCAAGTGAATGAAACCTTGATATAAAAAGAAATAAAATCAGAAGAACAGCCATGGTTTTTACCCGTTGGAAATATTTACCACATGTATTTTCATTGCAAAGGAAGGCCTCTCATTTGCCCAAGGCAAAAACTGACCTGCAACGCAGCATATTTTGCCCCAGAATCACAGCAAAAAAGAGATGCGAAGGGATTGCCTAAGGTTACAAGTCTGCCAGTCTATCACAGCAGCACATCAGTAACCCATGTTTACCATGAGAGATGCATGGAGCTGTCAAGGAAGCAAGGCTTTGGATGGGCACAGATCTGGCCCTGCTGCGGGCTCCTTAAGCATGCTCTGGATTTCAGCTCTTCATGTTTTCCATGACAATTAACATTTCTGCAACATGTCCTCAGCTTTCACAGGATGACACTGGGCGATGAGCGGGAATACTGCCACATCTACACAGAACACGTTGCAAGTTTGCCAGTAACTGCCAACAGCATGCTCAGCCATGGCAGGGACCGCAGAAAGTGAAACAGGAGAGTTCCCATTTCTGCTGCTCCTTTAGCAAAACACACCTTTACAGAGGTGCAGAATTACCAGACTTGCATTATAGAGACAGACTCTGATTTAGCAGTTGGCTACTAAGTTTTAGTGACGGCAAAATCATTCATGTAATAAAAGATTATCAATAAGAAGTTCAAGAAGAAATCTGTTGCAAAAATTCAACAGTTGTTTAGAATTACTGATAGAGATTTGGGTTATGTACCAAGGAGCTTAAAAAGCTCTGTCAACAGAGAGACATTTTTCCTCCTTATTCTTCTTTTCCAGTCATTTATGAGATTCTCAAAACAAGATTTAAAAAGAAACTGTGTAAGAAAACAACGTAACAGAATAATAGAAAAAACAGGAGTAGCAGGTAATAACACGTTAGCTCTGAGAAAAAAGCACAATATTCTGAGATAGCAAAGCTGCTGATCTAACATTATATTGCTTATCAAGATATTTCTTCTTGAGACACTCAGAGAGTGCAAGTGCAACGTGCCCTGTTTTGTCAGCCATACTACAAAAGGTGGTTAAAAATTACTTACATGGCAGTTTTCTGAACTCCACCGAGACAGAATGTCAGACAAGAACCCACAAGTTCATGTGGTTCATTGGCCAAGTAACAACTTTCTGAGTTCACAGTTTGTCACGCAGTCACTGGTGTATATAGCAGTAAAGAGTGCTACAAGGAATGAAGTGCTGGCTGTTTTAAATACGGATTTAGAGAGCTAACATTTGGCCATTCCTAACACAAAAGTCATATGCATATCTCAAAGATTGCACCTTCAGGCACACGAAAAGTATTTTTTAATACCTTTTTTAAATTACTTTGATTATGTAAAATGCATATAAGGCTTGGTCTGCTAAACTAGTCTCTGTTAACAGCTACACCATATAAACTAAACCAGAATAGAAATATTGTAAACATGGCTGACTTATTAAATGGATTTTAATTTTCCAGTTTTAAGACTGAATTAATACTATAATATTATATTCTTTGTATAATACGAATAAGTGAACAAAATGAAATCATTCCTGGCTGACAGCTCTCAGTGTTCATGAGGCACAAAGTCTCAACAAAATAAGCGAGGCTGTTAGTTTGTTTATAGACATATATATAAATACAGTCTCTAGCCCTACTTTGGTTTGTCTCAAGGTGACCTCTTCAAATAATGTTGGCAGCTAAACATCAAGTAGACATCTTGATTAAGTATTTTATGTATCCATTAATATCCATGCACTGTTTTGCTTGATACCATCCTCTTTCTGTACCTTCTAGAAGCCCAAAGCTCATCTGAAAGCTCAAAGATAATTGTCACTCCCAACAGGACAAAAATTCTATTTTGAATCTCTAAGTTGATCATATTTTCCATTTTTTATTCAAATTCTCCTCTGTACTGAAGAATCTTGCAATTAAAAACAGGTTACTAAAGGTTACAGGTTACTTATAAACAGGTTACTCAATTATACTAATTCCTATCCAGGACATTATTCTCTCTTTTTATCACAGACTATCAAATAAATCATTAGCTTCTGACCATGAAGCACAATAAACTTACTTGGTCCTACTTCTTAAAGCAGAGGACTCTTCTCGAAACATATTGTCTGGAAATTACCAGAAGGTAATTGTTACAAGGTAATTTCCAGCCTAAATTTATGTTTAGTTTTCAAAGAAAGTCCCTGCTCAAAGCAGCACATTCTAGTTCAAGCCCAGACTGTTTCTGGCTCTCCCCTTCTCTGATGTGAGAGGGCTTCAAAACCTCTGCAGTATTTGGACTGCGGCTAACACACCTAGCTTTCACTGCATGCACGGTTCCCCACATCCCTCATCTTCCTCTTATGTTATACATTACAACTGAGTGAGTTTTATCGTCACGGTACCTGCTCATCTAGGAGTAAAAACCTTAAATTTAAACAGAAATAGCGTCACCGATACAGAATCACAGAATCAATTTGCTTGGAAGAGACCTCTGGGATCATCGAGTCCAACCTTTGCCCTAACACCCCCATGTCAACTAGACCATGGCACTAAGTGCCACGTCCAGTCTTCTCTTAAACACCTCCAGGGACGGTGACTCCACCATCTTCCTGGGCAGCCCATTCCAATGCCTAATTACCTTTTCTGTGAAGAAAGGCCTCCTCACTTCTAGCTTGAACTTCCCTGGCACAGTTTCAGACTATGCCCTCTGATCCTGTCAGTAGTTGCCTGGGAGAAGAGACCGACCCCCACCTGGTTACAATGTCCTTTCAGGTCATTGCAGAGAGCGATCAGGTCTCCCCTCAGCCTCCTCTTCTCCAGACCAACCCCCCCCAGCTCCCTCAGCCGCTCCCCATCAGACTTGTGCTCCAGACCCTTCACCACCTTCGTTGCCCTTCTCTGGACTCGCTCCAGCACCTCAAGGGCTTTCTGGTGGTGAGGGGCCCAGAACCGAACACAGCACTTGAGGTGTGGCCTCACCAGTGCCCAGTACAAGGGGACGATCGCCACCCTGGTCCTGCTGGCCACACTATTGCTGATACAGGCCAGGATGCCATTGGCCCAGGCACAGTGCAAAATGAGAAAGAAAATTCAAAACCATCTGGGTGGAGACAAATTTTGATAGTGTTTGTAACTGATAATAAAGATTTAACCTGGATACTCATCTGACAGGTACAGTCATGGGTTAAAATAGGCTCATTCACTGCAGTTACGAGATGAGAATATCTGAAGCAAACTAATGTTCTTACCCCTTCACACTCACTAGTCAATTTATACCAAATGACTGTATCTCTCCTGTCCAAATGGAGGCAGCAGATATCTGGAAACAATCCTCTTAGAGGGGTTATGGCCTATTTCCTTTCGGGTTTTGCCTTCTTAAATCCTCGCTTGGGAATCTGACCATGGCAACTCCCCTCTAACAGTTTGCACAGTGTCCGTGTAAAATATCTGTACTCTTTAACCAAAGCCAGACACAATGACCACACAACGCCACAGCCCCGGCCATTAACGGCAAAGAAGGTTGTCTTCAGCTGCCTGCAGGGAACACGGAGGGCTTCAAGTGAACAGAGAGCATCATGGAGAAGTCAAGCCCACTCTGCCATTTAGGTGTACAAGACGCAAGACTGAGACATGAAGATAAGCAGAATGCAAAGCAGGTGGGACCTTTCATAAGTGGGAACTAATATCCTCTACTTTTGGCCAAGGTCTGAACTCCAGGACTGCCAGACAAAGTCAAATTCTCCTGGACTAAGAGGGATAGCGCCAGCTTGCATTCTCCTCCACCCAGCAGCAAACTCCTCAGCTTGTCTCATCAAACCAGGCGGCACAGGTACTTCACTCACTGGCCAGGGGTCAGATGACATGGCTAACCCTGACGTATAACCAAGTTTCACGCTTTTTTATCTACCTGTGATAAGCAAAACCCCTCAGAAGATTACAAGATGTAAATGCAAGTGCTAAATGATCAAGTCACAAGTCTCTGAAGTTGCTGAGGCTCTTCAAGTATCACCCTACTGTCTATTAAGGTGTGATTTTTGACTAAGATGTTCTACTGTTCCCTGGAGTTTCTGCTGGTGCACACAGACAGCAGGGGTTGGATTTCCTTCTCATCCGTATTACTGCCCAGGCATGTGACAATTCTATCTTACGCTGTGCAATCACGCAATCGCACACACGCAGATTGTGCATAATAGGCTGGTCTCATTGGAAGGATGCCGCACCTAGCGCATGATGTGTTTCAGTGACAGTTTTTGCTAAAGCAGGGAATATCTTCACAGGTTCTTGACATCCTGCAGCCTGTGCAATGCCACTCCGCCAGTAGGGCTCTGGGATCTTCAGACACACTGGGAGGGTGCTCTTACACCACCACATTCCATCCACAGTCTGGAACTGTAGGTGCTACAAACACGTTTATGAGAAGCTTGCAACAATAAATGATATTAAAATAAGGGTGCTTCCACAGAATCACAGAATCAATTAGGTTGGAAGAGACCTCTGGGATCATCGAGTCCAATATCTTGGACTTTCCAAGATGTTCCATTTTGGTTTGTTGGGGTTTTTTAAGTCATTTGTCATTTGGAGTATTTTGTTTCCCTCAAATGTCTGTGGGAACCAGTATTGTTATTAACTTTTCACTTAAACGAGGTCCATCCTTTCAGGAAAATGTTAGGGGGGAAAACAAAATGGTGAAGCTTTCACAAACAGATGCACACACATATAGAAAAGACAATAATTACATAAATACTTATTAGCCAGTCTCCTCCTCAAGACCTTGCAACAGGAGTTGCTAGGCTGAGCCAACAGAGGAGCAGACACGTTATTTCACCGGCCAAAACCCTGCGAAAGAGGAATAATAGACCATTATGCTACATGTGCTCAGAACAGATGGAAAGACTCTCAGGGAAGCAGGAGAGTAAAAGTACAGATAAGACAAAGAGTCTGGAAGGAAGCCAATGTAATACAGCAAGAAGAAAAAGGG
>NW_009604125.1:81697-93727 GCF_000690535.1 Cariama cristata
GGGAAGAAAAGATAGTCCAAGTCAGCCCCTTGTCTTCACATAAACGGGTAGTGATGTGTAGCTGATTTTTATCCTCCAGAAGTGGCAACAGGTTAAAGATTATTACTAGTCCCTACAGACCCCCAGGTTGCTTTTGCCAGTCTGGGGCCTGGGACCACTGCAGTCTTTGCCTCCGGCCACACAACAGTCCTCTTGTGCTCTTCTGGGGCTGAGTAAAGAAGTCAGCACCAATAGTTCTTGATACTAACACCCTACTGAAATACAAATATTAGATTTACCTTTACTGTGCTATTATTTCAGGATGTCTAAATATGGAGGTATCCCTGCATCAATTACAAGTTTCATACCATCAAGCTCTTCATCACAAACACGTCTAGAAACTTCAGCATACATAATTGGCAGAAACTCCAGAAATGAGCAATTAAAAGAACCCAAGCATCCCCCAAAGGAGGATCATTTTGCCTGACTGCCATCACCTACCACAACTTAGCACCTCAAAGGGCATTCATAAAAATTACTATTAACTGCTAAAAATTATGAATAACTTATACAAAATTAAAAATCATTCACTGCCAATGTGCAGGCATGATTGCAATACTTAAAGACTATTTTGAGTGCTACAAAATATTGTTAGAATTGCAATGAACATTCAACATACAATTTACTTACAGAAATCTACATCATGTGCCATAAGAATGACCAGCTCATACCCCCTCTATGGATTTCAACATCTTGCTCCACCATTCCTTCAGAAAATAATGAAAACAACTTTTTCTCCATTCTATAATATTGCAACTTGGCAGCAAACATACTACACAGCACTGCCTTTTGAAACCCAGAAGATGGATTTACGTTCACCAGACTTAAAACAACCTTTCTAAATAGCCTTAGAGAGAGTCACGTAGTGGGGAGCTTTGACTGTCTTTGTGTGGGATCTCATTCTCATGCTGCAGCAGGTACTTAAAGAGTGAGAACTGTTTTTTTCCCAAAGGAATTTTGATGTCCAACTCCCTTTGAAGCCTCCCTTCCCATTTATCTTTGAAAATTTGATCTTCAATTTGTTACCCATTTTTCCTTTCCACTTGATATGAAAATGTCTTCTCTTCCTTCCAAACATTCAAAAATGAGGGCAGAAGCAGCTCCATATTCCTAACATGAATGAAGTGTAGTCGCTTGGAAAACCACAGCTCCTTCTCCCAGTCTTCATCTATTCTTTCCCGTTCTAGTTGCATAAATCATGATGGGCCTCAGGCTTCTGTTTCTCACTGTATGTCATCCATCGGAACTGATTTATATTCTTTAGATGAAACTAAAGATCACTGTAGGGAGAAACTGGATGCAATTGTCCACTATGGAAAACAGCTTTGCTACTCCTTTCAAATTTATTGATTACTCGCAGCCCTTCCCCTCTAAAATATGTCTACCAAAGTGGGCATTGCGATTGGAATAGCCACTAGCTGTCTGACACAACTTAAAAAATGACAGTTTTATTCGGTTCTGTTGTTATTGTTTCTTTAAATCCTTCAGTACCAATCCACCACAGCAATTCACTGACAAAGGAAGATTTGAGATAAGGCATAACTATGAACATTTTGATCCCTACTTCAATTATCTTTCTTTTTTTTCAACAGTTTTTCTTAGGCAAGTCATATAGGGCCAAATTTTTAACAGTGTCCAGTGTCCGCTGTTCCCTACAACAGAGAGTATTTTGTGGAAAAACAATAAAGAGAGTACGGAAAACTCAAATACTGCACTATTTATACCAGCACCACCTTGGCATGCCAGGAGTGATTTTTCTGAGTGCCTTTAGCCAGACATTTCAGTGTTACTCCTCTGCATTTGATCATGGGAAATTTCTGACTGGTCAAGGTCTATAATTTCCCTGTTACTTCCCCATCACTGGTTTGAAGACCATGCTGCCTGACGCAGAGAAATTGAAGGAAAAACCCAAATACCAGTAGAGAATGACTTCTTATTAGCTATGATTTTTTTAAAATCAAGATGTTAAGGTAACGTTACTTTTCACCTCACCACACATACATCCAGAGCTATGAAGACTGTCTCATGATCTGCTACAAACTTAAAAGGATAGTGTTTGTTCTACAGAAATCGCTACAGTCTAAAAGAACCCCATAGAGGAATTGCTGTCTGAGACAAGAAGTAGTAAATCTGACTTACTTAAAAATGTTTAGATAGAAGGAAAGCAGTCACACAAAACTCCCTGGATTTCTTCAGCTGCAGTCCTCAGTCAGCACTACCTGGTCAGTTCTGCACTACCGTAATTTTGCTCTACCAAAGTGAAATTAAGCACACAAAGAGTTGTTATGTAAAAGCTGCATGCAGAGATTAAACTCAGACTCAATCACACAACTAAATCCCCATTCAGTGCTTTGAAAATTTACCACTAAGTGTGAAGCTAAAAATATTAGCTAACAACAGTGAGCTATCTTTCAACCACATCCTCTTGTAGAACAACATCAATAGGAGACAAGTCTGAAAATATGCCTTAGAGGAATTGATGAACATTTGTTTGAAACAGGGCCATTTCACTTTGGGACAGGTTTGGTTTTTTTTTCTTCTTCCTTTTTTTTTTTTAACCCCCCCTCATCTAGTGAACATATCCTGCACTTCGGGGTATGGAAACCTGCTGAAATCACATCCCTAGTCAAATCAAATTTAACATATCTTTACAAGATATTTATAATGTGCAAATACCTAGAGGCACTGTTTCTCGTTCACATGAAGGTCCCTTACGCCAGAAAAGGAGGTATCTTTCATGTTAGTATATTTTTCATATTTATATTTAACACATGAAGGTTCAGCTACCCCCATCTCCACTCCATGCGCAACAAGCAAGCAAAGCACACTGCAGCGTTTTAAGAAAGGTGTTTGGCAAGCCCTTACAACTGCATCCTTACAAGCCGTCACTTGTGTCTCAGCAGGATTCTGCCTCAAAAATCTCAGAAAAAATAATTTTACTTCATCCTTCATTAAAAAAAAAAAGAAACCCTTGCTTCATTCATCCTATTTTTTCTTCAACCTGTTTAGCAGCTCAAAGAACCCAAACCAAACATTTTCTCAAGATAAAACAGATTAACAGTAAAAATTCCACCTTCAGATTCTTAGGCATCTGCTTCGCTCACAAATTTTGCCTCTTGGCACACATCTAATTCAGAAATAAATTATTCTATTAAGTTTCTTTCACAAACTTTTCCTTATTTGTCACTTAAGAGCAATCAGAGACAGGAGTTTTCAATTTAGAAAGTTTAGACCAGAATCGCCAAGCGCAAGCTATTTCTCGGGACGCTTTCTGGATAACACTGGAAAACGCATGCCGAGTGCCCACGCCTGCTGTGCCCACCGCAGCCACCCAAACCTGCGGGGCTCTGTGTACGAGGACTCAGCAACCAGTCTGCAGTGCTGAGGAGGGTCATGTCACCTGAGGGAAAATGGCAAACAAAAGAAAACCGTTTGGCTTTGTCTCAAGAAGGTAAACATGTATTGCAAGTTATAGCTTTCCGGATAGACTTCACCCAAAATTAACAAGCCTGAAGTTTAAAATTCTAGTGTTAGATAAATAAGTTAGCATGGTTTCATTTACTTTCTTCAATAAACTCTGATACCTACCTAAAAGGTGGGATATTATTTCCAAAATTATTTGCTACCTGCGGTCAGTAGATACAACACATAGCTCATTTCCCGACAAAGAAATATTAAGCACCCCATTTTTCAGAGTGCATGCCTGCACACAACTACTTAGAACAAAAAGTTGAGCCAGCTGGTGAGTGTCTTTCAGTGTTTCAAGGAACACTCCCTATTTTTGTGCTACTAAAGAATCTTCAAGTTACATAGAACGTACAAAAGCTGGTGAAGTTTACAGCAAAGACTTTCACGAGCTAAAGGAATTTTAATTTGAAAGGGACAAGCAATTTCACCCTGTACCAAAACTGGTATACACCTGATAATATGATATAAAAATATAATAATATACTTGGGTATTTAAAAGGAAGAAGACTCATCTGTGGACATGAACTATTTTTCTGCTTAAACGACATTACACGTTAAGCACTTTATTTATTCTTTAAAAAACTACTCTTTTTTTTTTTTTCCAAATGGCTTAAAATTTGATTGCAGCAAAAAGTAAATTATACACAACTCTGGCACAAATGCCTGTTAATCTGATAACCCACAAAGCCTCCCCACTACAGAGGAGTCCAATTAGAACAAATAACAGAGATGTTTGGGGAATTGAGGGGGGATGACATCTGTTTGATTGACATCTGCCTTTCCTGGAAGAATGCAATGCATGTCCATAATCCTAAACAGTCTGACAGCACTAATATGACCCAGTTCTTAGGAAAAAAAGGCATATCTTTGCTACAACAGTTGTTTAATTATACATTTATGCTGAAAAGTAATATTGAAGCTGCGTGACTCTCTTTTCTAGTAATGCATTAAAATCTCTGTTCATATAGCTAGCCAAATGTCAAGTACGATCTTTCCTACTATTGCCACAGAAATGTTACAGGAAAGAGTATTTTTTTGCTGCTTATTATATAAACCCTTCTGTGTTTCATTATACATATTGTTATATATATTTTTTATATATTATTGGCAAAGCTGTTAGGTTGTTCTGCTGTTAGTATTCTACTGAGAACAAACATAACTTATCAACTGCCTGGCTGCTTCTCGAAAAATAGGTATCAGTTTACTCCATTGAATTACTACACCTGTTTGAATTTTGGCCACTCCATCAGAGCAGCAAGCTAGCCTGAGGAAATTTCAACACTCAGTTTTATTAGCCTACTTGACAAAACTTTCATAGCCTTAGGAGCTTGCAAAAAGCGAGAACATAAAGAAATACCGAAACAGTGAAGAAGACTGAAAGGTTGCGTTTTGTAGCATGACAATTGTAAACACCTCTTTTTTTTCTCATCACTAAACTACCCTTTCAGATTTTTTGGACTTTTTTTTTTTTTAAGCTCTGCACATATTACCTGCTCAATCCATTCAAACTCCGTGAAAGGAACATAAACCTGGAATGAAAGCTATTGCTGAAACCTGGTAATAGTAACTACTGATAAACATTGAACATCGGCTCTACACACCATATTACCCAAACACAGAACACCTAAAATAGTAAAACATTTTCTCTATATAGCTTACTGACTGCAAGAACACCAATGCAACAAGGAGAAAAAACAAAATGGTGGCTCACCTTCTGTGCCATTGGGTGTCATGGAATTATTACTTATATGGGAGTTATCAAGTTTTGGACCACTGGGGGATTCACTACTACCACTTAGTCGGCTATGTGGGCTGGCTAGATCCTGCATTTCCATAGACCTGAAAACAAGATGCAACTAGTTTTAGTGACATATTCAACGTGGATTACAGAGGAACTACCTATTATGAGACGCAGCCTTCTATTAATCAAAATCACGAAAACACTTAGTAAAAATGAACAGCTTCTCCCAACTTGATCTTTTCTAGTGCTAAACTCTTTTTGTAGCCCCACACACATGATCGACCAGCTACTGTAACTATTTTTGCATCTTCTAACAGAATAAAATTTAGATACAAAGTATTGTACTTTAAACATTCAGGCCACCTTGTATTTTTAAGATACGTACAAAGACAGAATCACCAATATATGAGGACATATATTCTCTTAACAACAAATTAACACTCTGCTTTTTCAAGATTTACCACTTAGTGGCAATATAATGGGCCTCCAAACAAATAAAACACTTGAAGCAATTGTGGAAACCTATCATCTACTGACAGGGAATGAGATATTCCTGATGCATGTGTTTACTCTGGCAAACTACTTAATTGTTCCTCTGTTTCCGTCGAAACAAATGCAGCATTAAAACATTATTACGTCTGCTCACTTGTTTGCTTTGTGGATTACATAAAGCGTGCCCAATTGAAAAGGGATATGACCAACATACAGAGAATCCATATAGGTGTTAGTATGCCTTAACACTCTGCTGTAACTCAGCAGCTGTCGCTTCGTCAAAATAAGAAGAGACCAATTCTGATTCAAAGCAAAAATTAAAGATTTATACAGCACACAAGCAGCTGGATCTTTCCGATTTGCCTTTTTAATAGCCTTATATAAAAAGTCCAACATCCATCACCACCATGACATATCCCTTGGTTGATATTGGGAAAGCTTACGATTGAAGTGCCCCATCCTTCTGTTTCTCTATACCTAAAAATTCTGGTAATGTTATTTGATGTGCTCAGTCTAAGTAATTGCTCCCAGTAGAAATTTCATAGGTTACTGTGCTCCCAAGGCATTTGAACCAGTAATTTTTAAGTTTAAAAGAAATGCTTAGGTTCTTTTAAAGACTATTAAAATTATATAAAAAATTCCTCCCCCAGTAATGGTATAAATATCCTTAAGACTAAGTGTCATTTCAGCTACAAAGTCTTCACATTTTAACTGAGATTTCATCAGCCGTTCCAAACACAAATCCCTCTTTTTATATTTCATTACCTAATGCAATCTACACAGAAAGAAGGGTGATATGGCAGAGAGTCTGAAAAGCCAGTATCTAATATACATTACTAAACCAATCGACACATAAAGAAGGCTGATATCGCAAAGAGTCTGAAAAGCCAGTATCTAATAAAACAATTTAACAAAAAAGTGTATGTGCTTGTGGTTTACAGACTTGGTTGCAAGCATGTAAAAGCAACTCTCCAGCACTTACTCATTTGCTTAATGTGGAAAACAAGCATAAATACTTATCACCTAAAGTTAAAAAAAAAAAAAAAAAAAGAATAAAAGGCTTGCAGAAAACCAGCAGTTTTCAATCAACTCCTTACCTGCAGCTTGAGGAAACAGCAACATCTGAACTGGTTTGGGACTTCTGCACCTGTAAACCAGGGAAACAAACAGAAGCCTCTATTACTCCACTTTACTACAAGGCCTTAATTTAAAGAAAGGATATCACCGCGGATGACAATTCTGTCCTTTAAACCCAAAAGGAGAGGAGGAGGGTGCGGTGTCCCTGAAAGGCATATTGTCTTTAAGTTGAAGGCTCAACTGTTGTTTCCCCGGCAGGTCTCTCTCCCTCCTCCCCGCGCCGGGGGACGGCGGCCAAGTGACAGGATAGTGATTCATCATCAGGGGCCCGTGACAGCTGCAGAGGGGCTCACTCCTCCCACGGCATGGCATTGCCGTGCACCCCCATGAAGGGCAGTGAGAGTCGCTCCAGCCCTGAGCCCCCCAGCATCCCGCACCCTAGTCTTGCCTCTTGTTATTGCCAGCTGAGTTCTCCCTCCCTCCCATCCCCTTAACTCTTGACAGCTTCTTGCCCTCATCACACTGGCTTTCTTCTTTCTCTGCTCCTCGACATCCTTCCTCCCTGCCTGAGCAACGGGGAACCCACCAGTCAGTTCACCTCAAAGGTGAGGAGGTGAAGCAAGCCGGAGAGGTTGACGCTATTTTTTTTTTTGGGGGGGGGGGGGGGGCAAACAAAGGGGGGGGGGACCGGGGGAACACAACAAGGGGGTAGGTCTACCTATGGTCAAGATGTTCAATATATGACCAACAGTATTACACAACCACCTCCAACCGGGCGAATTAAAATAAAAACCGCACAAAGTCTTATTCATAAAAATTCCGGTCGCTAATGAGATTTCTGATAAAATGACTTAAAAGAACACTTCTGGCTAAATAAATAGGAGGAAGCTGTAGCATTTACCTCTGAGGTCAGTCATCAAGACAAGGAATCTGGTTCCACTGGGAAGCCCAGCAATAATTTTCCAGTTTAATAAAACAACTCAGGTGAGTAATACATTTTCATATCCTATTAGAAAAACACCATTGCTTTGCTAACAGACTCTTCTGTGCAGTCAGTAACGATTGTCAGCAGGTCATCAAATTCAGGTGGAGATACGCTGCTACACAGTTAGCTTAAAAGCACACAAAAGCTTCTCCGGGCAAGGTATATATCCTCTTAATGTCTGCATTGAGAATCCTTCATGTGCATCTCCATTCAACCTGAACTGACATCTCTTAAATGATCACAGAGCAAAGACAAGAGAGATGAGGCATTTTAAGTGCCATAAAAATCATCCAAGCAAATCCTGCTTATGTGTCTGTAGGGTTTTTTTTGTTGTTGTTATTTTTAATCACAGGCAGAATTACTACTAGCAAGAGTAAACAACTGCTAGGGGCAGGCAGGCAATGCAGAACGCTACAAATGATGTCAAGAAGCATGCAATAATACATGCTGAAAAACATCAATCTTTTTATAACTCAGTAAAGTACTGCATAATGTGCTTTTCAATACATCGTCGCATGCCAAATCAAACTCGATGAGCAGATACATTCAAAACTGTGCATTTTGTTTTAAAGATTTTTTTTGGCAGTTCTTTACCCCAGAAACTGCAACAGAGTGCCTTAGGATATGTTTCTGCTGTTACTTCTAAACACCTGGAAAAAATTATAGGTGAGAACTAAGTTTGCTTACAGAGCTATCTTCACTCCCTCTTGCACAGGATCCTTTAAAACATATCTTTTATAACAGAAGAAATGTCCTTTTTCAAATAGACGTTTTAATTAATGGAAATTTTCCGAAGTGCCCTACAGTATTATTCATACTTCACTAAACTCTAATATATATTTAATCCGCACTATTTTATTTACCCAAATAAAAAAAAAATCATAACTCCTGTACACTTACAAATATATATATACACACACATGCATGTGTCTGTATAGTGAGAGAGATTTCATTTACGGATTCATGGGAGAGAGCAATGAAAAAATAATACAGCTCATTCAAAGTGAATTAAATATATACCTTATATGTCCTCTAACACTCTATGATTTGTGAAAGTTCATATCCACAATCTTCATTTTCATTAGACATATTTTAGATATATTCCTTTGTGTCTCAAGGATTATTTAAACCATGTGTGGCACGTTACCATATTTAAAAATGACTCTTTAATCAAAATAACTTTAAAACAACTAATCCTCACTTAGGCTGGTCAGCTGAATCCACAGAGTGGTCCAGGAAAAATAAATCTACTCTCAAGAATGCGAATGCAGACAACAATTAGACACAGATGTGAGTGAAATTAGTTACAGTTTACAAAATGCTACACTTCACATGCTTTCAGTTTTTTATGTGTAGTACAAAATTACAACGTAGTAAGGAACCACACTTATGACAACCAGTTCATAGAACAAAAACATTTCTGGGTGGCGTGTGCTTGCTCTCATACATTCTCCTATTTTGCCAACAGATTTCTGGATAATTGAAGTTCTGCAACGTAACTCACATATCAAACAAAAAGTGGAAAAAAAAAAATGCAACAGCCTTACCCGGCTAGCCAAAGGGGCACATTAAAAAAAAAAAAAAAAAAAAAAAAAGATACACACATTCTCCTTAATACCTCAAAAATATTACTCTGTATAATTTGATTTTTGCAAGTACCGTTCACATCTTTCTCCTCAATATGTATTGCAGATTTGGGCACTACATAGTACGTGGCGAGAAAAAAAGGACAATGATAGCAAAGCTATTTAAAATTCATCCATTTAAGAATCTTAAATCAGTAACATCAAATTCTGATTAGTTAATGAGGTCTTTTAAGTTTGCCTTTTTTCTAATTAAATTTATAATTCTTCACAGATGTAGGTTTTGTTGACGTTCAATTTGTCTCTCTCATTTTGTTAAACCTCACATAGTACTCCACCAATCCATTGAATAGCCACATTAAATCTGTTAATACCATGCTCTTCAACCCCAGAAATTATTTCCAGAAGGCAAACTTGCTTTGAGAGATCATCAAACAAGACTTAAGGTACACATTTTATCACATTTTCCCTACCACAGAGCTCAGGATGCGGAGGAAAATTCATGACTTTTGCACTGTTTATTATACTTCGCTAAATTACAAATCAAAAGCATCTGACAGAAGATCATGTATGAAGCCAAAAAGTTAATAATGTTCTGTGAAAAGTAAACTGTAAATGGGAAGGGAATCTAAATTTCAGCAGCACAGAGCAAATAAAATGTAGGTACTTGTCTAAATTACAGGTTTTCCACAGTATTTTTGCTCGCTAGGAGCAATTTTTTTTTTTTTAATGACTATAATTTAAAACATTTTTCCAGCTGAAAATAAATTTTCTAGGTGAAAATAAGAAGTTAACCCAGAAAACCGTAGCCAGCACACGCGCTTTCTCTTAAAACACAGTTCTACTTTAAAAAAGCAAATTTCAAAGACAATGGCAGTTTTCAAATCAGAGTGTTCCTCCTCAGGGGAAAAAAAAAAAAAAATCTGTCATTTTTAGCAAGGGGTGGAGGGAGGGAGAAAAGAGGACTTTTCCTCAAAGGCACTCTTTGCCTCCTTAAAAGCACTATGCAATCAATATCTACAGGCATAATGGCTTCGATGGCCAAAACGTTACAAAAGTAAAATGCAGATTGGCTACAAAACGGCACCTTGCTGGCCACACATGAACCTTGGTAATACTTTCACTCTTGCAATAATCACATCGCTGGGCTCTAAGTGAAAAGGTAGGGCTTCTCCACTAGATACTCACATCAAAGACAAACTGCACTTATTAAAGCAGGAGCAGGTAATTACAGTTATTTAATTTTTAATTACTAGTTTAAATTCTTCTAAAAGTGCTATCCTGTGTGCGCATTTCCTTTGCTTATGAATGCAATGTTTTGAAACCCCAACACTTTCTTCCCTTTAAGAAAGCAGTACTACAATGTGACAATGTTCCTATTATGACCAGTCATTTAAGAATATCTTTCTGCTTTTCCAAGATTTTTTTGGCTCCCGAGAAATATTTCGTACTTATTGCAATTCAAACAAAATGATTACTCATTCTTTTTTTTTTTTTCCCTCTGCTCTCCATAGGCAAAGCATGACTCAAGCTGTCTATCACTGCACAGAATTGCTGAGAGGGGACGGCTGCTCATCTCCAGATCCTACCAGGCCTTGGGAATACTCCGACAGCAGTGAGATGCTTGGCTAAATACTGCGTGTCGTGGGTTCGGGAGCAACATGGAAAACAGCGCGTGTGCACATGTGTTTATATCCATAAAAGTATACCACGTGTATACACACACATATATATGTACCAATACATATACACATTACTAATTTATTTTACACACCAAACCAGCAGTCTGGCAGATGCTTTGCAAACCGTCTCAGTATGGGATGGAAAAGAACAGTCTTTATACACGGTATCTAACATTAAAAACTTCCAATCATACACTACACAACATTTCCACTTCTTATCCCAAATATCTATGTCGTCATTTTAAAATTTACACAAACTGCACGAAATAGTCTCCTTTTCTTTTTTCCTGAAAACTTTCTCTCTTCTGCTTGCCTCACTTTTAAATGTTTGCTTACCAAAAATAAAATAAAATAAAATAAAATAAATCACCAAAACCCAACCACCTTCTAAGAAACACTTTTAAATGCACTAACACTTTTACTTTTCCAGAATAAACCTTTCGCTGCAAAGGGCAGTCCTCCCTCTTGTTGGTGTTTGTTAGAAACACCGAGAGAAATACAGACCTGGGAGTGTTTTGTGGGTCTCACTTGCTCAAAAGCAAGATGTAAATTTAATGAGACTTCAAAAGGTCTTTAACTTCCTCGTTCTAAGATCATCCTTCTAAATAAGCTACCTAAAATGTCAATAAACGTCAAATATTTCAGTTGCGTGGATGTTTATTCTGTCATCTTGAAAAGTTCTCCTGTGGGGATCTGTGTGTTTTCCTTGGTGTTTGCAAAATTTAAACAACTTAAGCAAAAGGATTTCCTGCTTCAGAAAGCGCTGTCAAAATCTCTGTCAGGCATTCCTCCGTCCAATTTTTTTTTTTAATATATATTATTTTTCTCACGCTCTCGCGTCTTTTTCAGAAAGGTCTACGGGTTTCCTATATTCCGTGCCTATTTTTCCCTCCCATTTAACATCTCACCCTCACGTTTTCTCCCTACCCGCTGAGCCGTCAGCACTCCAGGAAATCAAACAGG
>NW_009604126.1:0-6341 GCF_000690535.1 Cariama cristata
GGGGGGGAAAAAAGAAAGAGACTGATTGCATTTAAGAATTTAAATCATTTTATTGCTTTACCTGCCATTAGGACAATCTATAACAAAAGGAATATAATATAATATATTAGCACATACAGTAAATCAGACTTATATTGTCAGGTAACAATACAAAAATGGTCCTCTGGTTGACTATAGCTTTCTAGGGCAATAGACTTCATAAATTCGCTAAAGGTGGACTAGCAAAAAATTACTTCTAAAGCCCTGAATGTTAGCTAAGGCAAAACTATGCCAATTGTGGTTTCAAACATATTTAAATTGCACACAAAGGTAAAGCTATAACTGTGATTAATATTTAATTCAGACTTAGCTGATTTATCTTAAAATCTTGTAGGTAAAACTACAAAAGGGAGTAAACAGCAAGCTAAAAAGATGCAGTAGTGAAACTTGATTAGAAAGCCTTATATAAAAAAAATGTGCATTTTTTTGTGGAGCTGAAACTAGTTTACACAGTTTTTGGTGCTTTAAAGTAACATAAAGAACACATATGAAGAAAAAAAACCTGGATAGAGTCAAAACTTAAGAAAACAGTGTTACAAAAAAAAAAAAAAACACAACAAACAAAACCCCGAACCAAAAAGGTAGCATTTGCTTAGTCCTTAAGGACTCTGGCAGAAATCCTCTACTCAACATCTTCCAAATAGAGAACTCAAACCACAAGTGTTAAATCCCATTATTGGGATTCAGGTTCAGAAATACCCTGAAACCTTTTGTAAAGGCTTGATACCCTCAGTATTATTTTGCATCAATTAGCAGACCCTTTCTGATTATCTACATGCCTGGGAGAAAGTCTGTTGAATTTGAATCCCTGTCACCTCAGAAAGGAAATAAAATGAGGGCTCCATCGTTAGAAGTAGTTGCACAACAAATGCAAAACTGCTTGCTGTCACTCCCAAATACAAACCTATGCTACTTTATATAAATTACAGTTTAAAGGAAACCTTAAAAATTGGCTACCATTATTGAACCGTGGAATTCAGTAAAAACTTTTGGGAAGTATTGATGTGCACAGAATAATGAAACACAAAGCTGGTAAATACTGAAATACATTTAAGACTCCGCAACATATTGAACTTGGAAAAAAGAGTGAGTATGAAATGTGTCATGTAAATTCCGTAAGCAAGGAAAGAGAATGCACCTTTTGTATTTAAACTAGACTTATAATTAACCACTTTTAAAGTTAATTAATTGACTAATTTAAAAAACTTAAAATAACTGAGTGTTGCAGGAAAACATTCACTTTTCCTGCCTCACATTCTCTACCAAGAATAATGGCATTTATATGGACCAGCAATCTTGCCACCTGCAACTGATGCTGGCCATAAATACTCAACACTTACTTTCCCTGTAACAAAGGGTCACCTGAACTGATGATCAGTTTTTAAAAAGTCAACTGAGGAATACAAAGCAAGCGAGAGTCACAGGGAAAAATAAAATGTTTGCTTCCAATTTCTACACCAATCTAAGTACTTGAACATTACTAACAGCTGGACAGCTGCACCACTCTTACACCAACGTATGTACTAGAGACCAAAGTTAGGCATTTAATGTAACATTTGGTTCTTGCCACTTTGAACAGGAAGAGTTTTAAATGGCATATCTATCGCTGAAGAAAGAATGAGAAAAAAATCAGTTGCGGCAAGTCAGCAAATTAAGTAACAACTGCAGTAGTTCACCAGAACTATTAACCTTGAAAGCTTTGATTTACACTTGACAAAAACATAACTAAGCAATCTTAAACCAGCAGACACAGGAACAATTATACTGTTAAATTCCAACTGTGGCTTTCTTAGCAGCTGATGCCTCACGATTGAACCCAGGATTACAGTACGCAGAAAATTAAAAAAAAAACAAAAACAAAAAGAAAACCCCTAGCCCCAAGAAGCTCAATTACAAGGGCAGTTCTCATTTCAAAAGAAATACAGCAGATTATGACCACAGCCTTAATCTGTCCAACAATTTGATAAACACCATTAAAAGAATTTCCGCTCCCACCGTCACCTCCTTACTCTATGGCCACTGGCATGGCGCCAGGAGATCTCTCCCTCCCTGCAGCAAGGCTGCATTTGCCCGAGTTGGACACTGTCGCACAGAGAGAAGCCGTAAGAGCAAACATCTCCACAGAACTTTTTCTATTAATTTAATGGGACAGAGAGCACAGAATTAATATGCTCTAAAATTAAAAATAGTGCCATGATAAGCAATTTTTTTTTTTCTTTTTTTAAACAGACAGGAAGCTGCAAATGCCAGTGGCAATGTGGCTCTGCACAAGGGTAATAAAGCAGTCTGCATTCGTGAAGCATGTTTTGGATAGGGAGGAAGGTTTCAGACAGACAGCGATACAAAACTGTTGTACTGCTGGATGTTTCGCTTGAGAATATCCGAGCACGGACCCAGGACACGTTCAAATCGGGGTCGATCAAGCTTTACACATTTCAACAGGCCACGAGCAACAACTGTGGCAGCACGGGGACGGTTCATCAACAGAGCTATTTCACCTAGGGCAACAGGAAAGTGTGAACAGTGTTAAAAATCAACATGCAAAAGAGCCAAAGAAATTACCCTGTTGTATTTCAAGCTGCTGCAGGAATTGAACAGAAGGTAATTCAGGTTTTAACACTGATCAGAACAAGTATCTATGCAGTTACATTAGAAGCAACTGTGAAGGCAGTTTAAAAAAAGACCTGATTTTTTTATTAAAAAGCCTGTCCACATTTAAGAAGGCCTAAAGAATTTTCAATACTGGTTCTATCTGAGAAAA
Source organism: Cariama cristata (assembly GCF_000690535.1). Lineage (NCBI taxonomy): Eukaryota > Metazoa > Chordata > Aves > Cariamiformes > Cariamidae > Cariama > Cariama cristata. The sequence continues at coordinate 2,801 of NW_009604126.1, forward strand.
GGTCATGTTTCAATTAACCACGTAATTTTCCTAGTCAACAAGTAGTTATTTTTCTGATATGTAAGGTATGCTGCTATTCAATTCTGATATTTCTAGGAAACTCAGGACAAGACAACCATGGTATTGAAGTAAAAAAAAAACACATTAATGACAGAAGCCCTTGACCCATAGCTAGCCAGAATCAAGCATCTGACTTTGCCATGGGGCTGTGGAAGATGAGTATCTTGAAGTCCCATTGGATTCCCATTTCATAACTTACACACATGCCAAAACTTTGTTTCAAATACCTGTTACAACTGCTAAACAACATATCTGGAAATGAAGTTTTCAACAAGCCCCTGTTTCCACTGGTGATAACACCTACCCCAAACATTTCTAGCAACAAGCATAAAAGAAACCACAGCATCAACTTTTGGGTTGGTTTGGTTTTAAGTAGTTGTGCTGGTTACCTCCACATTCAGAACTGAGGAAAGAACTCAGTGCTTCTTGAAGAGTAAGACTGGCTGCATTATCAGAAGGGATGTTCAAAAGAAATGAGAAAAAACCTTTCCTCTGTGCCCAACTAAAACTCTTTAACTCGCTAGCCTCCAAAACACAGAACCTACTTATTCTTTTGCAAGCCTAAGGGAGAGTTAAGCCCCTGGGGGATAGATCTGCAGCACACGAACACAATGGTAAAGATATCATTTACTTCAAGAGTGGGAAACTCAAGAGTACACATCAAGGGAAATATTAGAAGAGACTGAAATTACATACATAGAACAAAAATCTAGTACTAGACACTGAGCTAAGCAGACCTTTGGTCAGATCCAGTACTATTAGTGCACTCTTGAGTACATCCCACTTCATGCCCTGCAACAGAGTATTTGTTGATTGCATCATCTACAAAGAGGAAAAACTGAAGGCTTTAGCAAGAGGACTGCTTAGAAAGAATAATAAGGAGAGAGGATCTACTTTAAACATGAGAAAAAAAGTCAGGCTTTCTCCCTCACCACCAGAAAGAGTGGGGGAAGTACTTAAACATTAAATAGTAGGTTCTGAACAGGTTGCTTGCTTTGTTTCAGAACTGCAAGCCACTTATCTTCTGAACCAAAATAAGGCCACCAGGAATATCCTGTTATATACTGTTACATTATACTCCAAGAATGCTCTGCAAGCATACACATCCAGTCCTTACCTGTGATCCAAAAAAAAAAAAAAAAATCAACATGCACTAGACAAGTGACTAGCTTCATGCGAAGATTATTTCAAAGTCTTCACAAGTCAGTATTTATAACAGGATCCTGGCCTTTTTCTTTGCCAGCATACATAAGTTTTTTCAAGCCAAAGCAACTTACATACCATGTAACTTTTAACTGAGTAAGAACACCTTCAACAGAAGGAGAAGAGACCCTGATCGACACTTGGGAGACCACATCCCGAGTACCACACAGTTTTGAGGTCCCCAGTACAAGATGCTGACAAAGCAGAGCAAGTCCAGCAGTGCCACCCAGACGGTTAGGGGAGTACAGCACAGGAGGTACAAAGAGATGCTGAAAGAGCTGGGTTAGTCTGACCTGCAGAAAACAAGGCTAAGGAGGGAATCTTATTGCTGCCTTCAGCTATGTAAGGAGTGATTATAAAGACAAAACTAGAGTGCTCTCTGCACAGGGAAAGGCAGAGAGAAAGCAACAAGTTGCAAAACAGGAAATTCATGTCAGGCATAAAGAAAAAAAAAGTTCTTCACAACAAGGCTGGTTAAACCGTGAAAGAAATTGCCCAGAGAGGTTGTGAGATCGCCATCCCTGGAGACAGAAGAGGCTCAACTGGACACAGCCCTGCGCAATATGGTGCAATTTCAAAGTTAGCTCTGCCCACGGTAGGGAGGTCAGATCAAATCACCACCAGGCCTCTTCTAAATTAAAGTACTCAAGAGCAACCACATTTCTGTGATATGCATGGACATCTGAATGCCAGGTGACTCTGATACTCACCTGACATTGAGTGAAACCACAAGAGTTGCCAAAACAGTAATTAGCAAATCCATCCCATCACTATCATCCACAGCAGTCATCCACACAGCACAGGTAAAATGGTGACAGCGGTGTATGTAATCACAGTTGTCACTACGTAACTCACCAAAATAATCAGAAGGTGCCAGTCTGCCCACTTCAACAAATTCTTCATTTTCTGATCGACGTTGTAACACTGCAGCTGTGCCCTTTAATAAATCACAGCAAATAAACAACTGGAGTTTCCAGCATTACTTGAAACATTGAATTCCACACGGAATCAGCTCCTTTGCAGAAATAACTGTTAAGACGTCTCAGGCTAAAAGCCACTTCACAGTTCTGGCACAGTTCACCAGACCACTCTATAAAAACAGTTGGTCCCTCCTCCTTTCTAAGCATAAAATGTCGAGTATTTGCATATCTGCAGCACTGACTTCTTCGTGTTTTTCCTCAAAACAGTAAGAATATTACAGTATGACTAGTAAAAAAAAACCCCACACCCAAAAAAACCCAGAGAGAAGACAATGATACCACCAGCACAACATTACTAGCTATCTAGAACAGGTCTCTACTCTTCTGAAAAAGATAAACTGGTTTCAGCTAGAAACTTGTTACTTTTTTCCTGAAGTAATATTTGTAAAAATAGCAAAACTAAATATAAGCTTCTGCATGTCCAGCAAGATTATATTCCTTCAGGAATTCTCTACAAGTACATTCTTACATTTTGTTTTTTTCCAAGTGTCTATTTAGGGACAGAATAAGCCATGTTAAGAAGAAGTAGTAAAGTTCTGAGCTTTTAATTTTCACTTTACTTACCTCCAAGATAATGAAGAACTCATCTCCTGGCTCTCCCTGGACCACAATCTTTTGCCCATCCTCAAACTGTACCGGTTCCAACGCATCAGCTACAGTGAGACGCTCCCACTTGTCCAGAGATTCTATAGAGTTAATAGTTCATTAACAGAGTATCTTTTCAAGGTATAAATTGTACTTTTTGCTCTGTCTTTGTACTGAGGTCAACCTATTTCTGGCTACATTTGTGCATCAGATATCAAGACTTGAATTAGAATTATTTTGGAATGATGCAGAAAAGCAGTACAGGCTTTGCAGTCAGTTTTAACAGATTATCACAGAATCCTCAGGGTTGGAAGGGACCTCTGGAGATCATCCAGTCCAACCCCCCTGCCAAAGCAGGGTCACCTACAGCAAAGTTGCACAGGATCACATCCAGGTGAGTTTTGAATATCTCCAGAGAAGGAAACCTCACAACCTCTCTGGGCAGTCTGTGCCAGTGCTCTGTCATCCTCAAAGTACAGAAGTTTTTCTTCATGTTTAGATGGAACTTCCTGAGTTTCAGTTCGTGCTCGTTGCCCCTTAACCTGTCGCTGGGCACCACTGAAAAGAGTCTGGCCCCACCCTCTTGAAACCCACCTTCAAGGTATTTATAAGCATTGACTAGATCCCCTCTCATTCTTCTCTTCTCCAGGCTGAACAGACCCAGTTCCCTCAGCCTCTCCTCGTTAAGAGAGATGCTTCAGTCCCCTCATCAT
>NW_009604127.1:0-12102 GCF_000690535.1 Cariama cristata
CCCTGTTTTAGCCAAACCAGGACAAGAGTACTCGTGGGCTAATAGCATTAGCCCAGAAGAAGTTATGGTCTTAATGACATTGTATAATGCTGACATGGGCTTTGGATGTGCAGTGGTTCACAAAACTGCTTCTAGTAACTTGAGCATATACGTTTTCCAAGGAAAGAGTCCAAATTTTCCAAATAAAAAATGTTGAGTGGAAGGACATGCTGGAATCACAGAAAAAAGCTGGGGTGTGGGAAATGTTAACTCACAGAGCAATTGAGTAATGCTGGTTGGTCCCTGTCCCGTTCCCCACTGACCTTTCAGTAAATGAACCCTGGGATGACTCACCCTGCAGTCCCACCTCGGCACCTTGTCTGCCCTCCCTCCCTCCCTTTGGGGCTGCTGAGAGCTTGCAACAGCAGTCACCTTAATTTGGCTTGTTCATAACAACATTTTGGGGGTTGGGTTTGGGGTTTTTTTCAGCTCCTATTCACAACCATCCCTTCCGTTTCCTTGGGTTAAGGTAGAATTCAGTGTATTGGGATGCAAAATTACTCTCTTTCAAAAAGAAGCTCATTCTCCTGTTCTCTGAGGTTCATCTTAACACATTTTTTTGAAGTTTCTTCAACTGAGTTTTGACTTGTCAACTACCATCCTCTTAATTCTTTGATGTCAGTTTACTGTGATGTGTGTACCATCAAGGAAAACCAGCTCAGTGTTGCACAAAACATAATCTATCATCTTTCTGTCCTATGCCAAAGGGCAGTAACCAGTGGTGATGACAAGAATATTAATATCTGTTGATGTTGAAGGATAGTAGTATTGTTGCTTCACTTCCCTAGTTTCCAGAAATCAAGTTCCCAAAGACACTGGGATCAGATTTTATGCTAGAGTCACAATTTTATTGCACCAGTTTATTGCTGAACCTTGTGTAATAACAGGATGGATTTGATTATACTTCGAGCAGTAGCACTTGAAACTACAGAACTGGAAAGAAAATTCATGCTTTTTCTCTGGACTAACCAGGGCCCAGCAGAATTGAAAAGGAGTCAGAAAAGCATCGAGACGTTGCAAAGAACCACTGAGGAGCCAGACAAGCCTTGCAGCACTTGAGTCAGTGTGTCATTTCAGGAGTCTGTATTTCCTCCAATGCAATGCAAGTTTATGTACTCTCCTGATTTTTCTTTTTTCCCTACCTTCCTCCCATGCTTTCCATGTTTTCCTGGCTCTGTGTTCATATTTTAGCTCTTGAACAAGAAGGGGGAATAATCCATTTACTTAGTGGGAATTTGTGAGTGTTAGGCAGACTGAGAGTAGAAAAATTGCCACTTCTAGAGATGCCACAAGCCGGATATCATGGAGTTGTTTCACGTATCTGTCTTAAAAATACCCATTGAATCTTAGACTTGCATTGAGCATTTCTGAGTAACTTAAATTTATAACATCCTTTGACAAAAATCTCCCATTATTTGATTGTTGTAATATAGTTATTCTCTTGTTTATTGCACTTTTATAGCTGTCTTTATGTTCATTAAATTACATTAAGTGAATGGTTGAAAAACTGTTAGGAATAGAAGTATTCAGTATAAAATTAACTTACAGTGGCTGTTTCTTGGAGCTGGGAAGATTAGCCTAATAAAAACTGGGTGCTTAAATATGTAGTAGTAGCATAATGGAATACCTGTGTTTCAGTTATAAAATCCTCCACTGGAAAACAATGCAAAACTTGAATAATTCCCACCACTACTATCTAGTATACTGGAAATCATGAGTTGTACTTTATTTTATAAAAACTTACAGATATATATGAATTTTCAGTAAGAAGTAAATATAATATCTTAATATGATGGGACTACTTTTCACAAACTTCTATTACACTTCAATAGTTATAAAACTTTTATATGGAAGGCTAGAACATGAACTAGGCAGTTTACTTAGGTAGCAATGTAATGTTTAACATTATTTTCTCACTTGCTTACAACTTGCAGTGTACCTGAAAAGACCTGAACAAAGGCAAAAGCAGGAAAACAATGCACACAGAAGAAGAGGGACCTCCTGAAAAAAAAAAGATGGAGAGGGAGGAAGGAAAGTGGAAGATGACCCTTTGTTTAAATCAAGTAATTGACAGGGAAATACATGCCCCTTCTTGAAATCCTAGCCCTAAGGAAACCTATGGCAGTTCTGTACTGATTTTCAACAGGGCCAGATTTCATCCATATAAATTCTTTTTCTGCATCAAGAATAAATTTCTGGTAATGACCAGGCTATAGCACATATATAGTATTTTTCAATGACTTTGTCTTCTGTAGCTTTGGTGACAGTGGCACGTAGGTTATGATGAGAACTTAAATGTGATTAATTCTTCATTAACATGAAAAAAAATGTTGCTCCTGAAATGCAAACCAGGAGTTTTTACTTCATATTTGCAAAGATACATAGCAAATGGAGCTATTTTATTGGTCTTAAAATGGGGAAACTGAAAAAAAAAATACTAAAGATGATCTGCTCTTGAAGTCAAAAAAGTGAATAAGGTAATAGTAGTAGGCATAACACTCAATAGAAAAAAAAAAAAAGGCTAGATAGGAAGAAAAACTTTTAACAATACTGGTAAATAAATTTGATTAGAGATTGCCTGGGTAAAGTGGAAATTCTTTATTGCTGGACGTCTTTAAAAGTAAATTAGGCAAACACATTGTGGAAATTATTTAGGACAGGGACTATGATTTGTTGAGGCTCCTGACAGCCTCTTCCCCCCTGCCCCCCCCATTTATGATTCATTGACTTCCATGCCCTTAGCTTGCCTTAAGCTATCATTTTTTAGGAATTAACAATAATAGATGACTTTTTAATTGACTTTCAGTAACCATTTTAATAATTAGTGGAAATTTGTTTTTCAAATTGATATTTTTCCTGAAACCTTTAGGAATCTACACAGTCTGCTATCTGGCACATGCAGCCACAGTCATCTGCCCCGTCAGGTTCAGTGTTTGATATAGGTTTAGACTGTAGTTGGACTGAGACTGATGTGATCTAGCTTGAAATTCTTTGAATATTTCCATTTGCTTTGTGGACTTTTCTTTAGTGGAAACAGAGTATAGTTGCTGAGGTAGCACATCTAGCTTGGTTAGCTGAAAGCCTTCTCCAGTGCTGCTGAAATGCCACTTTACAAAGTAACTCCTAAGAATGAGTCATCCCAAGTTAGGGATGAAGTTACTGTCGCTAGGTCTGGAGCTGAATCTAAATAAATAATCACTTTTCACTTTCCGGCATTGTGGTGTTACTTGAATGCATGTTTAGGCAGCTTGTGAATTCACAAACGTCTTTGGAGTCACTGCAGTCTGTGGTCTATGTACCTATGAGTTCTGTATCCAGTAACTAAATTTAATGACAAAAATGGAGGATCTCCATAGTAATCAAATAAATGAACTTTCGTCGTTCTCTAATTTTTGGCCTTCGACAATTTCTGTTCTGTGTTTGTCGAACTTGACCTTTTAAAAATTTTTTTCAAAGTACAAACTTAACAGAAAACTTCAACTTATCACAGGTCTATGGCAAGTAGTTGGGATGATTCAGGCACAGCATAATTTAGGAGTCCTTCCCTCCTTCAGGATTAATCTTTTGACTATTTCTCAGTCCAGAAGAGTAGCTTATATTTTCTGCTTTGTAAAAGTTTTGTACAAAGCTGCTATAGATGTTGCTGTGCTCTCCTCACATATGTAGGAACTTTCCATTATTTTACTCTCCATGTTTTTGAACAGAAGTTTCCAGCCCACCATCACTGACTTTTTGTCCCAGGAAAATTGTGTGATCCTTTGTAAATGAGCATTATTTATTACAAATTTAAACCCTGGCTCTTAAAAAGTTTTGGAGTACTTTCCACTTCTACCAGATGTTCCACCCATGTTTTATGGGAACAGATGAAGTCATTTAAGGATGTGAGGATGTTTTTTTGATCCTCAGAACTTGGGTTATACTCTTCACAAACATCTGAAATGTCCCTGGTGCATTCAAGCGTCTAAAAGGAATTCTGCACCCCTGAAGCAATCCATAGGTTATCATAACAGCTGTTTTTATTCCCCCTCCATCTCTGAATGATGGTTCAACTTGAAGGATATCCATGTATTGGATGAATTAAAACTGTCAATACATTTGGTGTGGAAGTGTGGAAGATCATGGTGATTGTTGCTTCAAACCATCCTTTAGCGTGAAATTTAATTTCTTTTTAACTACTATGTGATATACTAGGAAATTCAATGGGAGTGGTGCTGCTGCATGCCAGCAATATTGCATGAATTATGCTTCACTGCTGCTCCTTCTCATATGTACCTGGCTCTTCATTAGACTTGGAGAACACAAGGTACAAAATAATTGCTCTATTCATTTGCTTTCACTGCTTTCTACGGACATTTCTGTTGGGTCTGTTCCTAGATTTTTTTGATTCTTGTGTTGCTCCACTGCTTTTGAGTTCTGTCTTTCTAAGAAGCTCTGAACTACCAGTCCTGTTGTACACTCTCCCCGTGACTGGCTTTTTCTTAGCTGCGCTTTCTCCTTGTCATTCCTTTCCCTCAAAGCTCAATTCTTCATCTAGCTTGAATCAAAGTTCTGCAGAACAGCAGTCCCAGTTTCAAAGAGCAGTTCTTAACCTTACAGATGTACTTGCATGGTGATTTGTTATCTTTCTAACTCTATTCGGAGCCCTTGCTCAGAATAAAAGTAATGAGAGAATATCATCCTGGTCACCCTCCATGCAAGGCCATTGCTTCAGAAGGTCACACTTCTTCCTACTGACATTGAACACCCAAATACTATCCAGAAACCACCTTATTGTATTAGCACCTTGGGGATTTCCATGATTTGGATCAAATACTTTACCAAAAGACCTTAATCAGAAAAGTTAATACTAACAGCACAAACAAACTTACTATAAAAGAAAGCACACAAAGTAAGCTGCACTTTTCTTCCTGTCTGTAGTGGCAGAGGGTTAGCATTCAGCACTATTTCTTCATCCCAGTCACCTGAGCACTGCTTCTTTTGTGCAGGTCAGTAACCAGTCTAATAGCTCTGCCACTTCCGAGCCGTGGATGTCTGTAGAGAAGTACTACAGAAACCCCAGAAGCTCTGGGGTTGCCCATGTCCTTCCGAAAACTGCCACCAGCTCTCCAGTAACACCAGATTTTCTCCTCCTGTAAGATGGCAGTCCTCGACATAGGCTGTTCTACCATCTGATGCCTCTGAAGCCTACTGCACCTGTAAATACCATGTGGCTTGGAGCTAGCTAAGAAACAAATTCTCTTGCTCATCTGGCTAGTGACATTTTTGTAAGATTTCTGCAGCTTGAAGTCCTTCAGTACTTCCCAATGACATTGACGATCTCTAATGTTTTGCCTCTGGAAAAAAAAATTGCTTCCATGAAGTTTCCATGACAGTTTTTTGCTCATTGCTTGCAACTCTTGATCATTGTTTTATGCACTGTATTCTCTTTCTTCACCAGTAGCCATTTACAAAATGACTTTTCACTCAGGCTTCACAGTCCATCTCTTGAGCAGACTGTTACAGGAATTGCCCAATCAACCAGCTGCGTTCCTGAGCATCCTGTCATCTGCTTTCAGCAACAATGGCAAGGTAGGCAATTATTAAAGTTACAGCCTTTCCATATTGAGAATCATCTTTCAATTAAGATTAAAAAGGACTAATATTTAAACGTGCTTCTTATATATGATACTTTCTAAATGCTGCTTATTGCTTCAGTTCTTCTTGAATGTGCTAGATCAGAAATCCTAGGCTTACCTGACTTACCTGTTTGTTCCTTTTTTGTGCAGGAGTCACTAGCCATAACTGTTGTGAATAGCAGGGCAGCATTTTGAGGCAGGGCTGGACTTTTTTCTTGCTTCTCTTATATCCAAAGCAACAACAGTGAAACCACTGCTAAAATGAAGTAGTTTTCTGTGGAGATGCTTCCTAGAATGATTCTTCTATAACTTAGAAGGTCAAAATCAGATTTTGGGACCTACATGTTGTCAAGCTGCTGTAAGTTAATGATCACATCACAGAAAAAATCTTCACTGGTAGCCAGTGCAAACATATTGGAAACAACTTTTGCCTGCTGCATATCTAAATTCAGTTCTGAGCATCAGCTGGTTGATATGGATTATATTAATTCACAAGAGAAGAAAATAGCTCCTGGTGCGGTTTACTAGATGCTTTAGTTACAGGACAGCTGTTGAATCTGGAAGTTCCCCACCCCATGCACTAGAGTACTGGAGTCTGCTACATGCAGCCTTCTATCTGTGATAAATCCTACTTTTGTTATTTTCTTCTTTTTTCTCATGGCAAATCAGAGTAATTTTATTTGGGAGATTTATCTGGGAGAACTTTCCGTAGGACCTGACTATATGAAAATGATATATGTGGGACCAGATTCTGTATCCTGAGTCATGCTTAGTGTGGTAGTCTGAAAAGGTCTAAAGGTGTAGATGAGCCTATTTAATTAATACAACACTATGCAGTGAAAAGAGGGGAGCCTAGCTCTTACTTACTTTTTTTTGGTGAATAGAAGTAAGAAAGATTTCTATAAAATCTTGCAAGTCCAAGTAGTTAATTTTTTTCCAAGTTCAAAAGTTTCTGTGCATTTTACATACTCTTGTCTTCTCAATTAACAGCTATAGTTACTGAAAATCAAATGTACTACCCCGCTTTTGAAAGACTTATTTCATCAATGAGGGCTATTCCTATTGTGTAACTTTATTCCAGATTTGAAATATTAATGAAGGATAAAGACCTAGTCTAAATGTTCTTACATGTATCTTGGAGAAGTCTCTTTCTCTTCAGTGTTTATGTAAAGAGACAGGGCTCCTAAAGTGGATACTCAACTTACATGTTTCTATTGCCTAGAGTGCCTACATTATCATCATAAAACTATGAAGATCTATCACTTTAATTATGGAAATACAACTTCCCAAACATCAAGCTTTTTTAAGTAATGACTTAAATGACAGGGATTGTGGAAACTTCTGTTTTGCAAATCCCGGGCTCCAACTACTATTTTCCAGTTGTTTACTTGTCATGCATTAGCTCTCTTTTCCCAGCCCGAGTCCCTGTTATCATCATGATAATGCAGAATTTATTTCAGAATCTTGGCGACGTCAATATGCTAAACCAAAGTATATTTATTGGACAAGTGATGTAAAATACAAGAATGTTGGTATACAATAAGGTTGTCAAACTTCTGTCCCTTAAAAAACAACCTGATCTTGCAGAGATGTTTGAGAATGTGGTATGGTCGCTGACAACAGTACTAAGTAAATGTCTTGCATTGCTGGTTTTCTATGGTGTAAATTCTAAGCGGTGTGATTACTACAGCTCCTGTATTTATTAGGATTTCATATACAGCTTAAAGTTGTCTAGAATGCACCCTTATTGGGGTGTGAGGTGTGATCCTAGTGTCCTAAACATAGCCTAAACTCTTACTAAATATTGCAATTCACAGGCCAGTACACGTTTATCACAAGTGTAAGCACACTTTATTTATTAGGCATCTGCTGAGGTGAAAAGAAGTATTACCATTTACCAAGAGAGGGATTGGTCCCATGAAAATTATCTATCATACACAGGTGTAAATTGAGCTGGTTCAGCATCAAAATTTATCTCTGACCTTACTGGTTCCTGGCTGGCTTCCTACTATTTATTGGCTGATTGTAGGGATGGCTAAAAGTAAAGAAATCATAGACACAGAATTTCACTGAAAATTCAGGTCAGCCAAACCTGAAAACTACAAATTATGTTTGAAGCTAGCAGGAAATATTGTTAAGTTTGAATGTATAAGCAATATCAGCCTAGTTTTCTACAATACATTGAAACGTCACTATTTTACATGTGATCACTAGTAACAAATACCGAAGTTGATGTAAATATCTCCAATTACTTGACCTGAACACTGTATTACATTGGAAATAATCTAAACATATGTATTTTTTAACCATTATGTGGAACAGTTTATTAATTTAAAAGATGCTGTTTCACGACCAGTCTTTCATGCCCCACCTCTTCGTCTGTTCTGTTTGTCTCACACCAAAGAGCATGGGAAAGGGCTCTGTGTTGCCACTGCGAGGGAGAGAGAAGGGGAATTTGTGGCTGCTGAAATGGGTCTTGGGAGAATTGACCTTCATGGAATTTCTACAATGATGAGTCATGCTACCTCCATGACTCACATCCTCAGGACTATGCCCTGTAAACACTAACACACACACAAATATGCACACCAGGTAATTCTTTTGAGTAAAGCTACTAGTGTGCAAGTTGTTACTGAAGCAGACTTACGTATTAAAGAACTGTTTATTAATGTACATTTTATCTTTTCCAAACATTTCTCTTCAGTTAAGACAGCAAAGCTGTGTTCCTGTTTATTCTGTCCTTTAAAACTTCTCTGAGCCAAAAATGGCAAAATTAAATTTTTTCTTGAGCAAGGAAGAATAACGGCTGCAGAATGTGATTCCTGTTTCAGGAGGAGCAAAATAGATAAAGAAGAGTAAGTTTTGAAAGGTACTTTTCTTAATCCCAGTCAGTAAAGCTTAAATCTTAAAAATATTTAGGTAATATGGATTTAGCCCAGTGTAACTCCTGAGAGCTTCCACAAGGAAACAGTTTTCTGTCTACATAGACTTGGCTAATGTAACTTGTTTGTAGAATAAACAGAAATTTCGTTTGAAACCACAGAATCCTGAGACAAAGAAAGACATAGCTTTCACAGTGTGGGAGGAGGATGGCACAATTTCTGATTGCCTTAAGCAAGACGGGAATGTAGCAGAGACCTCAAAATTACTAATTTGGATACAATTCATGCTTAGATTTTAGTCTGCATTTTCATTTAATTTCTGTTTCGCATGGCCCCACTGGGCATCATACCTTTTTTATGCTTTATATAAGAATGTTATTTTTTTTTCCCCTCTTCAGTCTCACCACCTAGGAAATAATATAAAATATTATTGATAAGCAGTCAGCTAAAAATTCACTATTTTCATAATTTAATGGTAGGAGGGTCTTAATGGGTGAATAAACATAATGGCAAAACAATGATCTGCTGGGGGCTGTGTTCACATCCACTTTTGTGCATCATTTCTTCTTACATGACCAGCCTCAGGGCTAACAAGACTTACCTTCCTATCCCATTTTTTTTGTGTAAGTTTAACAAAAAAATTATTAGTGAAGCCTGGGTGATCACTGGTGGATTTAAGTCATACAATAGCTAGTTGCGATTGAGACCCCTGCTTGATTACCGTAATTTTTCAGACTTAATTGTAGATTCTGTTAAAGGCGAAGTTTATACACATAGCATTGTAATATTTCTAAATTGATTCCCAGGAAATAGATTTGTTAGAGCATCATCAAAACTTGCAAATGATTCATGTTTAAGGAGTCACAATACGTTGGCCATGAATGGTGGGAAACTGTTCATGCTGTTAATAGGCTTCATATAAGAGCCAGACATGCTACACATTGAAAAATATTGTTTCTGTTTGTTAGATTTAAGCTCTCTTAGAGCTGGCATTTGCTATTATGTTCTCTGGCCATGGTATAGTTATTAATTTTTTTTAGTTTAAAATAGGTATTGTCTATGACAGTTCATATGCAGAATCTCTTAAACATCCCTCTTCTAGAGGCTCTTCTTTTAACTAGGGAAAAAAATACATACATAAAATACACATATGTGCATGTCTTTAGGTATATATAGATACATACATATGAATGAATTCACTGACAGCTGTCAAACTGCATAATCACAAACTGAGATATACACTGCTTTGTTGCTGAGCTGCTCAGTTTTCTGAATGTGTGGTCAGAGTGAGGATGGGAAACAAGGAATTGCTATCAAAGGTGTTCCTTTCAGATGTTCCCAAATAGTGCCTTTCTGGGATATGATTTAGAATGAAAAACATCTTTTGATCCTTTGCTGTGTTTGGATAGGCAGACAACATCAGGGTTGATTCATTTTATTTCTTTCTTATTTGCACTTAGCTGGAAGGCGATAGCTCTTTCTGTCAAGTGTGCAGATGTCTGCCTGAACTTTGTCTCTGTGTACGGGCGTGAAACACACTTACTGACTTGTTCATTCACAAAAATCTGCTGCTGTTCAGCAATCCTCAAAAGAGGCTAGATGTTAAAGCATATTGTGGTTATGTTTGAACCTCTCCTATGAAGACAGGCTGAGAGAGTTGGGGTTGTTCAGCCTGGAGAAAAGGCAGCTCCAGGGAGACCTTAGAGCAGCCTTCCACTACCTAAAGGGGCCGACAAGAAAGCCGGGGAGGAACTTTTTGCAAGAGCATGGAGTGATAGGACAAGGGGTAATGGGTTTAAACTGGAAGAGGGAAGATTTAGATTAGATATAAGGAAGAAATTCTTCCTGGTGAGGATGGTGAGGCAGTGGCACAGATTGCCCAGAGAATCTGTGGCTGCCCCATCCCTGGAAGTGTTCAAGGCCAGGTTGGATGGGGCTTTGAGCAACCTGGTCTAGTGGAAGGTGTCCCTGCCCATGGCAGGGGGGTTGGAACTAGATGGTCTTTAAGGTCCCTTCCAACCAAACCATTCTATGATTCCATGATGAACCCAGATTTGTCTCCTGGCTGAACGAACTATGCAAACACAAGCTTGTACACAGGCATGGGTATAAGGCAAGTCAGAAAGATCTGTGGGAAGAGAGAAGCTCACGTCTCTTAGTAATGTGCACCCTGACTACAAAATAGATGAACTAGTCATGGGAACTGCTGTACTACAAATAGCCCACAATGTCTTGGAAAAGCACATTTAGCATCAAGAAGACAGGTTGGCCTCAGATCCTGAAAATGGCAGTGGCAGAGGGGGTGAGGACCTTGAGTGTGAGAGCAAGGAGCCTCTGCATGGGACTGCTAGTATCCATAACCCATGCTGCTTTCTAACATAGGTGTCTGTCATGTTTAGGAGAACATGTCTATTATGCACAGAGAGCAGTGAAGCTGCATTCCCTTTCCTCCCTGCCAGTCTTGGACCCATGTTAGCCAGGCATCCAGTCTGATGAAAGCTGCCACTTCCATGTTACTTAATTAATGTTTTTCTCCATATACATTCCTTCACAGGAGAACAGGGCCCATGTAGCACAGCTCTGAGGTTCCTCCAGGACCTTCATCGACATGTAGGGGGAGACATGAGGAACATCACCTAGGTACAATAATTAGGAAATGGCACCAGAGGTCTTAAATACTGCTTTGTCTGTGACAGGCTTGCCACACCTCTCTCAAGTGTGGGGGTTCTTGAAGTTTGTGGAAAGGCAGTGAAGGACAGCAGCTCCTCTCTTTGGTAACACCTCTCCACATATGGAAGTCATGCACTCACTGGCTGGTCGTCCAACTCCTGAAGGCAAAGTGTTCCCACCAGCCTGTCTCCTGGACACAGCAGTCACTGAGGCCAGGGCTCGCAGAAGTCATCCTGGCCCTTCACCTGGAAAAAGAAGTGCCGGAACATGGTCAGTAATTTATTCAAGCTGTCCATCTGGGCATTGCCTTTGCAGCTGCAGGATTAGATCTATTCCTGTGTCACACCGCCTTGCAGCATGTGTCCAAAGGGGCGAGGGGGAGGAAGGCATTTGGGTAACAAGTGCTCATAGTTTTGCATGGACAGAAAAGGGGCTTCTGCACCTGATCTGTGGTGTGGGTGGTGGTACTGCACATGCGGATGAAAGTCGTGTGGTGATTACTGTAGGTCTGTGGGACACCTTAACTTCCGTAAGTGTGAAAGCACATGTGCAACAGGAGCGATGAGGTGCGCTGCGAATCTTGCAGTAAACTCCCCAAACAAAGTATTTCTGAAATGAAAGATGCATCATCATCATGTTACCTCAGACTACCGGTCTGCCCCCCTTGTGTCAGACAACTTTCTAAGCACAGATGCAGCCTGGGATCGGGATGCTCTTCCAGACAGGGGAAGGCCTGTCCGACCCCTTACCAGGGACCGCGTGGGATGGCAAGGAGCGCGCACTTTGGGCGGCAGGCGTGCATAGGAGGTGCACGAGGCGAGCAGCAAAGCAGCGGGCTCGGCTCGGGCCTTGCGCTGGCCAGCGGCCAAGCCAGGGCCGTGCCAGGACGCGGGGCC